>NC_090190.1:44189021-44219021 GCF_024679245.1 Pseudorasbora parva
GACTAAAGCACACAGCGCTGAGTTAGTGTGTGTCCCCGCGCCGCGGTAGCACAACCCCAGACTAAAGCACACAGCGCTGAGTTAGTGTGTGTCCCCGCGCCGCGGTAGCACACCCCCAGACTAAAGCACACAGCGCTGAGTTAGTGTGTGTCCCCGCGCCGCGGTAGCACAACCCCAGACTAAAGCACACAGCGCTGAGTTAGTGTGTGTCCCCGCGCCGCGGTAGCACAACCCCAGACTAAAGCACACAGCGCTGAGTTAGTGTGTGTCCCCGCGCCGCGGTAGCACAACCCCAGACTAAAGCACACAGCGCTGAGTTAGTGTGTGTCCCCGCGCCGCGGTAGCACAACCCCAGACTAAAGCACACAGCGCTGAGTTAGTGTGTGTCCCCGCGCCGCGGTAGCACAACCCCAGACTAAAGCACACAGCGCTGAGTTAGTGTGTGTCCCCGCGCCGCGGTAGCACAACCCCAGACTAAAGCACACAGCGCTGAGTTAGTGTGTGTCCCCGCGCCGCGGTAGCACAACCCCAGACTAAAGCACACAGCGCTGAGTTAGTGTGTGTCCCCGTGCCGCGGTAGCACAACCCCAGACTAAAGCACACAGCGCTGAGTTAGTGTGTGTCCCCGTGCCGCGGTAGCACAACCCCAGACTAAAGCACACAGCGCTGAGTTAGTGTGTGTCCCCGCGCCGCGGTAGCACAACCCCAGACTAAAGCACACAGCGCTGAGTTAGTGTGTGTCCCCGTGCCGCGGTAGCACAACCCCAGACTAAAGCACACAGCGCTGAGTTAGTGTGTGTCCCCGCGCCGCGGTAGCACAACCCCAGACTAAAGCACACAGCGCTGAGTTAGTGTGTGTCCCCGCGCCGCGGTAGCACAACCCCAGACTAAAGCACACAGCGCTGAGTTAGTGTGTGTCCCCGCGCCGCGGTAGCACAACCCCAGACTAAAGCACACAGCGCTGAGTTAGTGTGTGTCCCCGCGCCGCGGTAGCACAACCCCAGACTAAAGCACACAGCGCTGAGTTAGTGTGTGTCCCCGCGCCGCGGTAGCACAACCCCAGACTAAAGCACACAGCGCTGAGTTAGTGTGTGTCCCCGCGCCGCGGTAGCACAACCCCAGACTAAAGCACACAGCGCTGAGTTAGTGTGTGTCCCCGTGCCGCGGTAGCACAACCCCAGACTAAAGCACACAGCGCTGAGTTAGTGTGTGTCCCCGCGCCGCGGTAGCACACCCCCAGACTAAAGCACACAGCGCTGAGTTAGTGTGTGTCCCCGTGCCGCGGTAGCACAACCCCAGACTAAAGCACACAGCGCTGAGTTAGTGTGTGTCCCCGCGCCGCGGTAGCACAACCCCAGACTAAAGCACACAGCGCTGAGTTAGTGTGTGTCCCCGCGCCGCACGGTAGCACAACCCCCAGACTAAAGCACACAGCGCTGAGTTAGTGTGTGTCCCCGCGCCGCGGTAGCACAACCCCAGACTAAAGCACACAGCGCTGAGTTAGTGTGTGTCCCCGCGCCGCGGTAGCACAACCCCAGACTAAAGCACACAGCGCTGAGTTAGTGTGTGTCCCCGTGCCGCGGTAGCACAACCCCAGACTAAAGCACACAGCGCTGAGTTAGTGTGTGTCCCCGCGCCGCGGTAGCACACCCCCAGACTAAAGCACACAGCGCTGAGTTAGTGTGTGTCCCCGTGCCGCGGTAGCACAACCCCAGACTAAAGCACACAGCGCTGAGTTAGTGTGTGTCCCCGTGCCGCGGTAGCACAACCCCAGACTAAAGCACACAGCGCTGAGTTAGTGTGTGTCCCCGTGCCGCGGTAGCACAACCCCAGACTAAAGCACACAGCGCTGAGTTAGTGTGTGTCCCCGTGCCGCGGTAGCACAACCCCAGACTAAAGCACACAGCGCTGAGTTAGTGTGTGTCCCCGTGCCGCGGTAGCACAACCCCAGACTAAAGCACACAGCGCTGAGTTAGTGTGTGTCCCCGCGCCGCGGTAGCACAACCCCAGACTAAAGCACACAGCGCTGAGTTAGTGTGTGTCCCCGCGCCGCGGTAGCACAACCCCAGACTAAAGCACACAGCGCTGAGTTAGTGTGTGTCCCCGCGCCGCGGTAGCACAACCCCAGACTAAAGCACACAGCGCTGAGTTAGTGTGTGTCCCCGCGCCGCGGTAGCATTTTAGTGGGAGGATAGGCGTTATCCACACGTTAAAGTTAGAAGAATGAGATGTTTAAATGTGCAAGGTGGTAACTCAAAGCTGTTGTTCTTCTTCATTATTTTGCCGTTGAATTTCGTGTGTTAGAAATATGAACTGAATTTAGAAACAAAATAAATTATATAAATAAAGACGGCGTTTGGAGTGAGTGCATGCAGAATAACCCGTTCTCTGAATCAGCGGCCTTTGTGTACGCTAATAAAACACACAGTTTATGGTTTTATATCTGCTGCTCTATCTAAGCCTCCCATTGGTTGCAGAAGAGAGTGTGTGTTCTATCTAAGCCTCCCATTGGTTGCAGAATAAGAGTGTGTGTTCTATCTAAGCCTCCCATTGGTTGCAGAATAAGAGTGTGTGTTCTATCTAAGCCTCCCATTGGTTGCAGAATAAGAGTGTGTGTTCTATCTAAGCCTCCCATTGGTTGCAGAATAAGAGTGTGTGTTCTATCTAAGCCTCCCATTGGTTGCAGAATAAGAGTGTGTGTTCTATCTAAGCCTCCCATTGGTTGCAGAATAAGAGTGTGTGTTCTATCTAAGCCTCCCATTGGTTGCAGAATAAGTGTGTGTGTTCTATCTAAGCCTCCCATTGGTTGCAGAATAAGAGTGCCTTCCTGTGTGGCGTAATGAAGACGTATCGTCAGCGGGAGAAGCAGGGCAGTAAAGTGCAGGAGTCCACCAAAGGCCCCGACGAGACCAAGATCAAGGTGTGTGTGTGTCTCAAGAAAACACTCATGCACACACTCATGTACACACTCTCCCCAGAAAACATGCACACACTCATGCACACACTCTCCCCAGAAAACAAGCACACACTCATGTACACACTCTCCCCAGAAAACAAGCACACACTCATGCACACACTCTCCCCAGAAAACATGCACACACTCATGCACACACTCTCCCCAGAAAACAAGCACACACTCATGCACACACTCTCCCCAGAAAACAAGCACACACTCATGCACACACTCTCCCCAGAAAACAAGCACACACTCATGCACACACACTCTCCCCAGAAAACAAGCACACACTCATACACACTCTCTCCCCAGAAAACAAGCACACACTCATGCACACACTCATGCACACACTCATGCACACACACTCTCCCCAGAAAACAAGCACACACTCATACACACTCTCTCCCCAGAAAACGAGCACACACTCATGCACACACACACTCTCCCCAGAAAACAAGCACACACTCATGCACACACACTCTCCCCAGAAAACAAGCACACACTCATGCACACACTCATGCACACACACTCTCCCCAGAAAACAAGCACACACTCATGCACACACTCATGCACACACACTCTCCCCAGAAAACAAGCACACACTCATGCACACACTCTCCCCAGAAAACAAGCACACACTCATGCACACACACTCTCCCCAGAAAACAAGCACACACTCATGCACACACACTCCCCAGAAAACAAGCACACACTCATGCACACACTCTCCCCAGAAAACAAGCACACACTCATGCACACACACTCCCCAGAAAACATGCACACACTCATGCACACACTCTCCCCAGAAAACAAGCACACACTCATGCACACACACTCTCCCCAGAAAACAAGCACACACTCATGCACACACACTCTCCCCAGAAAACAAGCACACACTCATGCACACACTCTCCCCAGAAAACATGCACACACTCATGCACACACACTCTCCCCAGAAAACAAGCACACACTCATACACACTCTCTCCCCAGAAAACAAGCACACACTCATGCACACACACTCCCCAGAAAACATGCACACACTCATGCACACACTCTCCCCAGAAAACAAGCACACACTCATGCACACACTCTCCCCAGAAAACAAGCACACACTCATGCACACACTCTCCCCAGAAAACAAGCACACACTCATGCACACACTCTCCCCAGAAAACAAGCACACACTCATGCACACACACTCTCCCCAGAAAACAAGCACACACTCATGCACACACACTCTCCCCAGAAAACAAGCACACACTCATGCACACACTCTCCCCAGAAAACAAGCACACACTCATGCACACACTCTCCCCAGAAAACAAGCACACACTCATGCACACACTCTCCCCAGAAAACAAGCACACACTCATGCACACACTCTCCCCAGAAAACATGCACACACTCATGCACACACTCTCCCCAGAAAACAAGCACACACTCATGCACACACTCTCCCCAGAAAACAAGCACACACTCATGCACACACTCTCCCCAGAAAACAAGCACACACTCATGCACACACTCTCCCCAGAAAACAAGCACACACTCATGCACACACTCTCCCCAGAAAACAAGCACACACTCATGCACACACTCTCCCCAGAAAACAAGCACACACTCATGCACACACTCTCCCCAGAAAACAAGCACACACTCATGCACACACTCTCCCCAGAAAACAAGCACACACTCATGCACACACTCTCCCCAGAAAACAAGCACACACTCATGCACACACTCTCCCCAGAAAACAAGCACACACTCATGCACTCACTCTCCCCAGAAAACAAGCACACACTCATGCACACACTCTCCCCAGAAAACAAGCACACACTCATGCACACACTCTCCCCAGAAAACGAGCACACACTCATGCACACACTCACTCTCCCCAGAAAACGAGCACACACTCATGCACACACTCTCCCCAGAAAACAAGCACACACTCATGCACACACTCTCCCCAGAAAACGAGCACACACTCATGCACACACTCACTCTCCCCAGAAAACAAGCACACACTCATGCACTCACTCTCCCCAGAAAACGAGCACACACTCATGCACACACTCTCCCCAGAAAACAAGCACACACTCATGCACACACTCTCCCCAGAAAACGAGCACACACTCATGCACACACTCACTCTCCCCAGAAAACAAGCACACACTCATGCACACACTCTCCCCAGAAAACAAGCACACACTCATGCACACACTCTCCCCAGAAAACAAGCACACACTCATGCACACACTCTCCCCAGAAAACAAGCACACACTCATGCACTCACTCTCCCCAGAAAACGAGCACACACTCATGCACACACTCTCCCCAGAAAACAAGCACACACTCATGCACACACTCTCCCCAGAAAACGAGCACACACTCATGCACACACTCACTCTCCCCAGAAAACAAGCACACACTCATGCACACACTCTCCCCAGAAAACAAGCACACACTCATGCACACACTCTCCCCAGAAAACAAGCACACACTCATGCACACACTCTCCCCAGAAAACAAGCACACACTCATGCACACACTCTCCCCAGAAAACAAGCACACACTCATGCACACACTCTCCCCAGAAAACAAGCACACACTCATGCACACACTCTCCCCAGAAAACAAGCACACACTCATGCACACACTCTCCCCAGAAAACGAGCACACACTCATGCACACACTCACTCTCCCCAGAAAACGAGCACACACTCATGCACACACTCTCCCCAGAAAACAAGCACACACTCATGCACACACTCTCCCCAGAAAACGAGCACACACTCATGCACACACTCACTCTCCCCAGAAAACAAGCACACACTCATGCACACACTCTCCCCAGAAAACAAGCACACACTCATGCACTCACTCTCCCCAGAAAACGAGCACACACTCATGCACACACTCTCCCCAGAAAACAAGCACACACTCATGCACACACTCTCCCCAGAAAACGAGCACACACTCATGCACACACTCACTCTCCCCAGAAAACAAGCACACACTCATGCACACACTCTCCCCAGAAAACAAGCACACACACATCTAATGTCGTTTTTCTGATCTAGTAAATGCATCTTCGTGAAGAATAATTAGATATTTGAACTGGACAGAATTACTGAGGGTGCGTTCACACTTGTAGTTCGGTTCGTTTGGTCCGGACCAAATAACTAAACCTATAGTCCTGGTCCGCTCAGCGTTCACACTGGCCTTTATAACAGCGACCCTAAAGTTACCGAACCAAAGGCTCAGGGAGACGCTCACAACCCGATTGGTCGGCTTATATGTCGCAGAAGCTGCTTACCGAACATTCAGAACAACGCTGTGCCGGATTACACGCCATCATTTAGAGCGTGATCATACGGCATTATCATAACCCGCTGAGAACTCACGAAGAGCTCTGTGTTCAAACCCTTCAAAGCAGCAGCAGGACTTCCTCCATTATGAAGATCTGCTGCAAAAGAGACGGCCGTTCAGTACCGTCTAATAGGGCTGGGCGATATGGCCAAAAATTAATATCCCGATATAGCTCATTTGATATCCCGATAACGATATAGCATAATTTTTCTATTAATTCAGTTTATGAATAGTCTATACAAAATTGCAATGTGGAAATGCAGTTTGAAATGATATACAAAACAAATAAAGGTAGCATGGACTACATTTTTATTTTATTTAGATCCTTTTTTTCAAGCAAGACTGTTAGTAAAGTTAACACCTGCCAGGGATGTTTACCGATGACCGTTTGACCGATGGCTGACCGTATCAACCTTAACCGATCAAAGTTGTCGGTTAAAAAAAAAGAAAAGTGATCTCTAAATTAGGCTATTATACAGTGGACTAAACGCTACTACAGTTGGCCGTCTCATTCCAAAATCTTTTTGTGTGATTGAACATATCCCTCGCACTCAATTTTTCATAACTCGCCTGTTTGTACTTAATAAACCAATAAAAAACATTTGGCGCGAGGTCACAGCGTTTGGGTTTGCGCGCTCACGAGGTTTGCAAAAAGTAAACACTCGAGGTTAGAGCCGGGGCAGACGACAGGATGAAGCGTGCATTTCGCTTAAGATGGGCTTACATTTGGAAATATCTTCATTTCAGTGGTAATACATAAGGTGTTGATCGTCTTTTTTTTATTATTGTTAGCACTACCTCGAACTAAAGCCGCGACGTCTCTTCGGAGCTGTCATTTTCTTAAATGAGCCGCGGCAATGTTTCAAATGAGCTTCTAACGCTGGACAAACGCCTTTATTTTCTAACGCCATCACCTTGACCAAACCATTTCGAAACTAAGGAGCCATTGTCCTCAGATTACAAGCAAGCTCCTCGGCGGCGCGTTTGCGGGACTCGTGTTTCGCGCTGTGGGGGATTTAAATAAAGTGACGTGAGTGGACGGGAGCGCTAGGAGGACAGTGCGTGTGTATGTGTGTGTGTGTGAGAGAGAGATAGAGAGAGCTGGAGCGCGGCTCGCGGCTGTTATTTCAAATTCGCCATCCCTACACCTGCCATTAAAATATTTCAATATATGGCTATGGTGTGCCACGCGTAAAAGCCCGCTGCAGCGTCTGTGTCTGAAGTTTGTTTTGAGCGCTATGCCACCACTCTGGCATAATTACTCTGAGAATTACCCTGATCTGAACCGCGTCTACTACCGTCTTCCTCCATGTTTGTTGTTTATGTATTGCAGCGTGCATGGGCATGCCGTGGCGTGAGGTGCATCTTGACGTAAAATTCTGCCATAAACGCCTTATCGTGGCGTAAGCGATAGAGCCTTATATAAAACGATAGACATTTTCTATCGTCCAGACGATATATTTCATCATATCGCCCAGCCCTACCGTCTAATGGGCAGCGGGTCCTTAAAGGGGTACTCCAGTCCTGGAAAGATGATCTGTATTTAATCTGGTCCTTAATGAGAAGAGCCGGGTTTGTGTGTGTGTTCTTTCTAGTATTTTTGAAACATGCTCGTCAGACCAAATATTGATGAGCACTTTACCTCCTCGCTGCTCTACCTTTGCCCTCTAACACTAACGTTACTCATTTCAGATGCACCGATCGATCTTCCAGCGTCGTTAATCAGCTGACTGTGCGTCGCATCTTGTGACATCACGTCCTGTTTTCGGTTCGTCTGCTTGTGTTTGGTCCGTGTGGCGTTCATATATCAGTCGCACCGCACCAGAGTTGGTTTGGAAGCGGACTGAGACCATCTTTATAGCGCTATCGCTCCGCTGGATTGGTTCGGATGGCAAACATGACAAGTGTGAATGCACCCTAAATAAGAAGAGCGTTTTTAGCAGCGTGTGTGTGTGTGTGTGTGTTCTGCTCCTCAGGCTCTGCTGGACCGCACCGCTTACACTCTGGACGTCACCACAGGACAGAGGAAGTACGGCGGCCCGCCTCCAGAGGACGTGTTCTGTGGCCCACAGCCGGGCATCGGCACTGAGGTCTCGCCACACACACACACGCACGTGCTCACACTCATACGCACAAGAACGCACTCACGCGCATGCACACACACTCACACATATGCGCTTGCACTCGCACACATGCTCGCACGCACTCGCACTCACACATGCACACTCCTGTCTGTCGGAGTGCTCGAGCTGACCTGTGTGTGTGTGTGTGTGTGTGTGTGTGTGTGTGTGTTCCCGCAGGTGTTTGTGGGGAAGATCCCGCGGGACCTGTATGAGGATGAGCTGGTTCCTCTGTTTGAGAAGGCGGGGCCGATCTGGGACCTGAGGCTAATGATGGATCCGCTGACGGGCCAGAACCGCGGCTACGCCTTCATCACCTTCTGCAGCAAAGAGGCCGCGCAGGAGGCCGTCAAACTGGTGAATATCGTTGTCTAACCGCTTAACATCTGGCACCATTTTGGGGATGCCTGCCTGGATTTGGCCGACCCAGACTGAAAAGCTTCCCATACACACATACAGTAGAGTCCTGCACGGGTCCATTTTTAGAGACCCGTCCCCGCCCGTACCCGCAAGGTTTAGCACCAGATCCGACCCGTGACCTGTGACCCCTGAAAATATCCAAATTAAATCCGCACCCGCCCAGACCCGTTCATTTTGGCCCGTTACCCGACCCGCGATAAATCACACGCTAAAATCATTCCCATTAAAATGCTTTATTTTTTTATCTTGCACCTCTCTCAACATCAACAGCATCATGAATGGGCTGATGAGACAGGCTCTCCCTTTAACGACTCGTGGTTAACAGCTTTATATACTCCACTCACCAACTTTACCTTTACTTCATCCATTGCTACTCCTGCAACGCCTACTCCATCTGGGCTACGAGAGGCAGTAAAGTTGCAGTGGTGGTGACGTGATGGTCAAATGGCATATCGATGTTGTGCGTGTGTGTGTAGTGGTAATTTGGACATAGAAATTGTAATACAGTATGTTCGAGGGGGGAAGGAGGAGGCGGGAACCGGCAAACATTTAAAACACTTTAACCAAACAAAACAAAAGTAACGTGGGCAGCCCATCACAGACAACTGCCACACACACATAATAAAAAATAAACACAACTCGACGTCAAACTCAGGTCTGGTGATCTCTCGTCCTTATTGCCTCCGTGCTGTCATCTTGTATGCCAGATTTATTCAAATGGCTCTGAAGGGATGATATACAGCCATATTCAAACTGCTCGAGCTCACAGGACCTGTTACACACTTCCAAAATTGAATTTAACCCAAAAAAAATCTAAAAGCGTCTCTCTTTGGGAGGTTATTACAGCTTGGACAACATATACTTACATGTTTATGACTTTTAGCAGTGTTTTATGTAAGTTCAAAGAGTTTCCTGTAAAATGACACAACATTTTGAACTTTGAGACCACTGTATGTGTGTATGGGAGACTTTCAATTTGGGTAGGCCAAATCCAGGCAGAAATGGTACCAAAGTAATTAAGTGTAAAAACATTACTTTGTCTAAAACGAATGCCAAAGTGGTGCATATCTCCAGAAAGTAGAGGCTCTAAGCTGAGGATGAGGTCAGAGCTCCTCCACAGACATTTAACATTGAAGTGTAATCAAGATGATGAAAGTATAATCATTAATCGTTATCATTAGCTCAGCTGGCGGATAGTACAAACACGCGCACACACACACACACACATAAAAACGAGCCCAAAACCAACCTAAAACTGGCCCAGAAAGAGCCCAAGACAAACCCAAAAATGAGGCCAGAACAAGCCCAGAAGGAGCCCAAAACCAACCCAAAGCAAGCCAAAAACCAACCCAAAGCGAGCCCAGAACGTGCCCAAAACAAACCCAAAATGAGCCCAGAAGGAGCCCAAAACAAACCCAGAGTGAGCCCAAAACAAACCCAGAGCGGGCCCAGAACGAGCCCAAAACAAACCCAGAACGAGCCCAAAACAAACCCAAAGCAAGCCCAGAACGAGCCCAAAGCAAACCCAAAGCAAGCCCAGAACGAGCCCAAAACAAACCCAAAACGAGCCCAGAGCGAGCCCAAAACAAACCCAGAGCGAGCCCAGAACAAACCCAGAGCGAGCCCAGAACAAACCCAGAGCGAGCCCAGAACAAACCCAGAGCGAGCCCAGAACAAACCCAGAGCGAGCCCAAAACAAACCCAGAGCGAGCCCAAAACGAGCCCAGAGCGAGCCCAAAACAAACCCAGAGCGAGCCCAAAACAAACCCAGAGCGAGCCCAGAACGAGCCCAATACAAACCCTAAATGAGCCCAAAACAAACCCAGAACGAGCCCAAAAGAAACTCAATGCGAGCCCAAATAGAACCCAAAGCGAGCCCAGAACGAGCCCAAAACAAACCCAAAGCGAGCCCAAAACAAATCCAAAATGAGCCCAGAAGGAGCCCAAAGCGAGCCCAAAACAAACCTAAATCTAGCCCTGAAA
The DNA here is from genome assembly GCF_024679245.1 of Pseudorasbora parva. Taxonomy (NCBI): domain Eukaryota; kingdom Metazoa; phylum Chordata; class Actinopteri; order Cypriniformes; family Gobionidae; genus Pseudorasbora; species Pseudorasbora parva. Next base: position 44,199,872 of record NC_090190.1, read on the forward strand.
GAGCCCAAAACAAACCCAGAAAGAGCCCAAAACAAACCCAGAATGAGCCCTAAACAAACCCGAAACCGAGCCCAAAACAAACCCAAAATGAGCCCAGAAGGAGCCCAAAGCGAGCCTGAAACAAACCTAAATCTAGCCCAGAAAGAGCCCAGAACGAACTCAAAACAAACCGCCAACAAACCCAGAACGAGCCCAAACCGAGCCCAAAACAAACCCAAAGCGAGCCCAGAACGAGCCCAAAGCAAACCCAAAATGAGCCCAAAACAAACCTAAATCTAGCCCAGAACGAGCCCTAAACAAACCCAAACTGAGCCCAAAACAAACCTAAATCTAGCCCAGAACAAGCCCTAAACAAACCCAAACTGAGCCCAAAACAAACCTAAATCTAGCCCAGAACGAGCCCTAAACAAACCCAAACCGAGCTCAGAATGAGCCCAAAACAAACCGTCAACAAACCCAGAACGAGCCCAAAATGAGCCCAAAACAAACCCAGAGAGAGCCCAGAACGAGCCCAAAATGAGCCCAGAGCGAGCCCAAAACAAACCCAGAGCGAGCCCAAAACAAACCCAGAGCGAGCCCAAAACAAACCCAGAGCGAGCCCAAAACGAACCCAGAGCGAGCCCAAAACGAACCCAGAGCGAGCCCAGAACAAACCCAGAGCGAGCCCAAAACGAGCCCAGAGCGAGCCCAGAGCGAGCCCAAAACAAACCCAGAGCGAGCCCAAAACAAACCCAGAGCGAGCCCAGAACGAGCCCAATACAAACCCTAAATGAGCCCAAAACAAACCCAGAGCGAGCCCAGAACGAGCCCAATACAAACCCTAAATGAGCCCAAAACAAACCCAGAGCGAGCCCAGAACGAGCCCAATACAAACCCTAAATGAGCCCAAAACAAACCCAGAACGAGCCCAAAAGAAACTCAATGCGAGCCCAAATAGAACCCAAAGCGAGCCCAGAACGAGCCCAAAACAAACCCAAAGCGAGCCCAAAACAAATCCAAAATGAGCCCAGAAGGAGCCCAAAGCGAGCCCAAAACAAACCTAAATCTAGCCCAGAACGAGCCCTAAACAAACCCAAACCGAGCTCAGAATGAGCCCAAAACAAACCGTCAACAAACCCAGAACGAGCCCAAAATGAGCCCAGAGCGAGCCCAAACGAACCCAGAGCGAGCCCAAAACGAACCCAGAGCGAGCCCAAAACGAACCCAGAGCGAGCCCAAAACGAACCCAGAGCGAGCCCAAAACGAACCCAGAGCGAGCCCAAAACGAACCCAGAGCGAGCCCAAAACGAACCCAGAGCGAGCCCAAAACGAACCCAGAGCGAGCCCAAAACGAACCCAGAGCGAGCCCAAAACGAACCCAGAGCGAGCCCAAAACGAACCCAGAGCGAGCCCAAAACGAACCCAGAGCGAGCCCAAAACGAACCCAGAGCGAGCCCAAAACGAACCCAGAGCGAGCCCAAAACGAACCCAGAGCGAGCCCAGAGCGAGCCCAAAACGAACCCAGAGCGAGCCCAAAACGAACCCAGAGCGAGCCCAAAACGAACCCAGAGCGAGCCCAAAACGAACCCAGAGCGAGCCCAAAACGAACCCAGAGCGAGCCCAAAACGAACCCAGAGCGAGCCCAAAACGAACCCAGAGCGAGCCCAAAACGAACCCAGAGCGAGCCCAAAACGAACCCAGAGCGAGCCCAAAACGAACCCAGAGCGAGCCCAAAACGAACCCAGAGCGAGCCCAAAACGAACCCAGAGCGAGCCCAAAACGAACCCAGAGCGAGCCCAAAACGAACCCAGAGCGAGCCCAAAACGAACCCAGAGCGAGCCCAAAACGAACCCAGAGCGAGCCCAAAACGAACCCAGAGCGAGCCCAAAACGAACCCAGAGCGAGCCCAGAACGAGCCCAATACAAACCCTAAATGAGCCCAAAACGAACCCAGAACGAGCCCAGAACGAGCCCTAAACAAACCCCAAACGAGCCCAGAAGGAGCACAAACTGAGCCCAGAACAAGCCCAAACCGAGCCCAAAACAAACCCAAAATGAGCCCAAAGCAAGCCCAGAACTAGCCCAGAACGAGCCCAAAACGAACCCAAAGCGAGCCCAGAACGAGCCCAAAACAAAACCAAAACGAGCCCAGAAGGAGCCCAAACCGAGCCCAATACAAACCCAAACCGAGCCCAGAATGAGCCCAAAACAAACCCAGAACAAGCCCAAACCGAGCCCAAAACAAACCCAAAATGAGCCCAAAACAAACCCAAAATGAGCCCAGAACGAGCCCAAAGCAAGCCCAGAACTAGCCCAGAACGAACCCAAAATGAGCCCAGAACGAGCCCAAAGCAAGCCCAGAACTAGCCCAGAACGAACCCAAAATAAGGCCAAAACAAACCCAAAATGAGCCTTAAACTAGCCTAAAACAAACTCTAAATGAGCCCAAAACTGTAGTATGAATATGTGTGTGTGTGTGTGTGTCCCTTCAGTGTGACAACTATGAGATCCGCTCGGGGAAGTATCTGGGCGTCTGCATCTCCGTGGCCAATAATCGGCTGTTCGTCGGATCCATCCCAAAGAACAAGACCCGGGAGAGCATCCTGGAGGACTTCGGGAAGGTCACAGGTGTGTGTGGGAGCGCATGTGAGTGTGTGTGCGCTGTGGCCGAGGCTGACGTGTGTGTGTGTGTTTCAGAGGGCCTGCAGGAGGTCATCCTCTACACACAGCCGGATGATAAGAAGAAGAACCGCGGCTTCTGTTTTCTGGAGTATGAGGACCATAAGTCTGCGGCGCAGGCTCGGCGGCGGCTCATGAGCGGGAAGGTGAAGGTGTGGGGGAACCCTGTGACTGTGGAGTGGGCCGACCCCGTCGCGGAGCCCGACCCCGAGGTCATGGCCAAGGTCAGCACACACACACAGTAAACACTCCCAGAGGTCATAGCCAAGGTCAGACACACACACACTCCCAGAGGTCATGGCCAAGGTCAGACACACACACACACACTCACTCCCAGAGGTCATGGCCAAGCTCAGACACACACACACACACTCACTCCCAGAGGTCATGGCCAAGCTCAGACACACACACACACACACACACACACACACACATTCCTGAAGGTGAAGGTGTGGGGGAACCCTGTGACTGTGGAGTGGGCCGACCCCGTCGCGGAGCCCGACCCCGAGGTCATGGCCAAGGTCAGCACACACACACAGTAAAACACACCCAGAGGTCATGGCCATGGTCAGACACACACACACACTCCCAGAGGTCTTGGCCAAGGTCAGACACACACACACACACACTCACTCCCAGAGGTCATGGCCAAGCTCAGACACACACACACACACTCACTCCCAGAGGTCATGGCCAAGCTCAGACACACACACACACACATTCCTGAAGGTGAAGGTGTGGGGGAACCCTGTGACTGTGGAGTGGGCTGACCCCGTCACGTAGCCCGACCCCGAGGTCATGGCCAAGGTCAGCACATGCACGCACTCCCAGAGGTCATGTCCAAGGTCACACACACACACTCACTCCTGAAGGTCATGTCCAAGAATGAGCCGCTGTATTGGCATTAGCTGTGTCTAACGCTTGTGTGTCCCGCAGGTGAAGGTGCTGTTTGTGCGTAAGCTGGCCACGCCGGTCACAGAAGAGCTGCTGGAGAAAACCTTCTCCCAGTTCGGCAAACTGGAGCGAGTGAAGAAGCTGAAGGACTACGCCTTCGTCCACTTCGAGGAGCGGGACTCGGCCGTCAAGGTACACAGACTGACCATTATTGACCATTACTGACCACACACACTGACCATTACTGACCGCACACACTTGACCACACACACTGACCATTACTAACCACACACACTGACCACTACTCATCATTACTGACCACACACACTGACCATTACTCACCATTACTGACCACACACACTGACCATTACTGACTACATACTGACCATTACTGACCACATATACACACTGACCATTACTGACCACACACTCACCATTACTGACCACATACACACATTGACCATTACTGACCACACACTCACCATTACTGACAACACACTGACCACTACTGACTATTACTGACCACACTCACCATTACTGACCATACACTGACCATTACTGACCACACACTGACCATAACTGACCACACACTGACCATTACTGACCATACACTGACCATAACTGACCACACACTGACCATTACTGACCACACACTGACCATAACTGACCACACACTGACCATTACTGACCATACACTCACCATTACTGACCATACACTGACCATTACTGACCACACACTCACCATTACTGACCACACACACTGACCATTACTGACCACACACTGACCATTACTGACCACACTCACCATTACTGACCATACACTGACCATTACTGACCACACTGACCATTACTGACCATACACTGACCATTACTGACCACACACTGACCATTACTGACCACACACTGACCATTACTGACCACACATTGACCATTACTGACCACACACTGACCATTACTGACCACACACTGACCATTACTGACCATTACTGACCACACACACTGACCATTACTGACCACACACTGACCATTACTGACCACACATTGACCATTACTGACCACATACACACACTGACCATTACTGACCACACACTCACCATTACTGACCATACACTGACCATTACTGACCACACACTGACCATTACTGACCACACACTGACCATTACTGACCACACACTGACCATTACTGACCACACACTCTGACCATTACTGACCACACACTGACCATTACTGACCACACACACTGACCATTACTGACCACACACACTGACCATTACTGACCACACACTGACCATTACTGACCACACACTCTGACCATTACTGACCACACACTCTGACCATTACTGACCACACACTGACCATTACTGACCACACACTGACCATTACTGACCACACACACTGACCATTACTGACCACACACTGACCATTACTGACCACACACTGACCATTACTGACCACACATTGACCATTACTGACCACATACACACACTGACCATTACTGACCACACACACTGACCATTACTGACCACACACACTGACCATTACTGACCACACACTGACCATTACTGACCACACACTGACCATTACTGACCACACACTCTGACCATTACTGACCACACACTCTGACCATTACTGACCACACACTGACCATTACTGACCACACACTGACCATTACTGACCACACATTGACCATTACTGACCACACACACTGACCATTACTGACCACACACTGACCATTACTGACCACACACTGACCATTACTGACCACACATTGACCATTACTGACCACATACACACACTGACCATTACTGACCACACATTGACCATTACTGACCACACACACTGACCATTACTGACCACACACTGACCATTACTGACCACACACTGACCATTACTGACCACACACTCACCATTACTGACCACACACTGACCATTACTGACCACACTCTGACCATTACTGACCACACACTCTGACCATTACTGATCACTACTGACCATTACTGATCACTACTGACCACACACACTGACCATTACTGATCACTACTGACCACACACTCTGACCATTACTGATCACTACTGACCACACACACTGACCATTACTGATCACTTCTGACCACACACTCTGACCATTACTGATCACTACTGACCACACACTCTGACCATTACTGATCACTACTGACCACACACTCTGACCATTACTGATCACTACTGACCACACACACTGACCATTACTGACCACACACTCTGACCATTACTGATCACTACTGACCATTACTGATCACTACTGACCACACACACTGATCACTACTGACCACACACTCACCATTACTGACCACACACTGACCATTACTGACCATACACACTCACCATTACTGACCACACACTGACCATTACTGACCATACACACTGATCACTACTGACCACACACACTGACCATTACTGATCACTACTGACCACACACACTGACCATTACTGATCACTACTGACCACACACTCTGACCATTACTGACCACACACACTGACCATTACTGATCACTACTGACCACACACACTGACCATTACTGATCACTACTGACCACACACTCTGACCATTACTGATCACTACTGACCACACACACTGACCATTACTGATCACACACACTGACCATTACTGATCACTACTGACCACACACACTGACCATTACTGACCACACACACTGACCATTACTGATCACTACTGACCACACACACTGATCACTACTGACCACACACTCTGACCATTACTGATCACTACTGACCACACACACTGACCATTACTGATCACTACTGACCACACACTGACCATTACTGATCACTACTGACCACACACACTGACCATTACTGACCACACACACTGACCATTACTGATCACTACTGACCACACACACTGACCATTACTGATCACTACTGACCACACACTGACCATTACTGATCACTACTGACCACACACACTGACCATTACTGACCACACACACTGACCATTACTGACTACACACACTGACCATTACTGATCACTACTGACCACACACACTGACCATTACTGACCACACACACTGACCATTACTGACCACACACACTGACCATTACTGATCACTACTGACCACACACCACTGATCACTACTGACCACACACTCTGACCATTACTGATCACTACTGACCACACACACTGACCATTACTGATCACTACTGACCACACACTCTGACCATTACTGATCACTACTGACCACACACTCTGACCATTACTGATCACTACTGACCACACTGATCACTACTGACCACACACACTGACCATTACTGACCACACACACTGACCATTACTGATCACTACTGACCACACACACTGACCATTACTGATCACTACTGACCACACACACTGACCATTACTGACACACACACTGACCATTACTGATCACTACTGACCACACACACTGACCATTACTGACCACACACACTGACCATTACTGATCACTACTGACCACACACACTGACCCTTACTGACCACACACACACAACACAAGCTTTAATCTAGCGCTGGACGGCCAGACCGTGACCAAACAGTGGGGCGGTTTATCACTGCTAAACTAAAACTGAACTTGGCTGATGTTATTTACTCTTTTCTTCATTCTAAATCATTAAAAAGATTCATATTTCTCATAAATTTGTCTAAAAAAAGTAAATATAAATGTTAATAGTTTTTTTTAGTTGCCAGTATTTGCAGATGTTGAGCTGTGTGAATGCTGTAACTCAGATTAACTGAGAGGATTAGATTTATAGGATGTGCTTGTATTAAACCTCTTCAGATATCAATTAGGAGTTAGTGTTAAACAGCTACAGGAAACGTAACATGACTTCTGACTTATAAACACACACACACTGCATCCACAAAGCAGATAACACACGACAGAAAAGGGTTCTGTCTGGAAGCTTGCTAACATCTGAGAAAAACTCAGTCTTTTATTCCTCAGGACTTTTATAACGTGTGTGTGTGTGTGTGTGTGTGTGTGTGTGTGTGCAGGCCATGCAGGAGATGAACGGTAAGGAGCTGTGCGGTGAGGAGATTGAGATCGTGTTGGCTAAGCCTCCAGATAAGAAGAGGAAAGAGCGGCAGGCGGCCCGGCAGACCAGCAGGAGCACAGGGTGAGGCTCCTCAACACACACACACACACACACACACTCTGCACTCCGCTCCTCAACACACACACACACACACACTCTCCACTCTGCTCCTCAACACACACACACACACACACTCCACTCCTCAACACACTCTCCACTCCGCTCCTCAACACACACACACACACAAACTCTCCACTCCGCTCCTCAAAACACACACACACACTCTCCACTCCGCTCCTCAACACACACACACACACACTCCACTCCTCAACACACACACACACACACACAAACTCTCCACTCCGCTCCTCAACACACACACTCCACTCCTCAACACACTCTCCACTCCGCTCCTCAACACACACACTCCACTCCTCAACACACACACACACAAACTCTCCACTCCGCTCCTCAACACACACACTCCACTCCTCAACACACTCTCCACTCCGCTCCTCAACACACACACACACACACACTCCACTCCTCAACACACTCTCCACTCCGCTCCTCAACACTCTCCGCTCCGCTCCTCAACACACACACACACACACACTCCACTCCTCAACACACTCTCCACTCCGCTCCTCAACACACACACTGCTCCTCAACACTCTCCGCTCCGCTCCTCAACACACTCTCCGCTCCGCTCCTCAACACACACACTGCTCCTCAACACTCTCCGCTCCGCTCCTCAACACACTCTCCGCTCCGCTCCTCAACACACACACTGCTCCTCAACACTCTCCGCTCCGCTCCTCAACACACTCTCCACTCCGCTCCTCAACACACACACACACACACACTCCACTCCTCAACACACTCTCCACTCCGCTCCTCAACACTCTCCGCTCCGCTCCTCAACACACACACACACACACACTCCACTCCTCAACACACTCTCCACTCCACTCCTCAACACACTCTCCACTCCGCTCCTCAACACTCTCCGCTCCGCTCCTCAACACACACACACACACACACTCCACTCCTCAACACACTCTCCACTCCGCTCCTCAACACTCTCCGCTCCGCTCCTCAACACACACACACACACACACTCCACTCCTCAACACACTCTCCACTCCGCTCCTCAACACACACACTGCTCCTCAACACTCTCCGCTCCGCTCCTCAACACTCTCCGCTCCGCTCCTCAACACACTCTCCGCTCCGCTCCTCAACACACACTCCGCTCCTCAACACACACACTGCTCCTCAACACACTCTCCGCTCCGCTCCTCAACACACACTCCGCTCCTCAACACACACACTGCTCCTCAACACTCTCCGCTCCGCTCCTCAACACTCTCCGCTCCGCTCCTCAACACACTCTCCGCTCCGCTCCTCAACACACACTCCGCTCCTCAACACACACTCCGCTCCTCACAGTAGATTCTCAGCGCGTGTTCAGTCTGGAGCGTGTTCAGCTCATGCCTTTGGAAGCTTGACTTTAATAGGAATTAACTTGAAGTTAGAACACTCGCTTTGCTGCGCATAGCTCCGTTTGTGTGAATGCCTGAGCTGAGCGGTGAGTGTGGTCTCCAGCCCTCATGTGCGAGTTGTAAACATGTGGAGACGGCTCCCTCTGCTGGCTGTAGTCTTCAGCCTCTGGCCAAACGTTTTACCGACGACACAAATCATTGAGTAATTTTTCCAGAAATAAACTGCATAGATCTCTCGTCTCGGGGATATGAGGGGGAGCACGATCATTTGAATACTCCAGGGTTTCTGCTGATAGAAAGCCATACGCCAATCGCTGAAGATACCCTTTAGGGTCGAGCCCTGATGAATAAGTACTTCAGCAAATGTGTTGACTAATGGGACACGAGTGTTTTTACAGAAGCCGGTTTGGGCAGGGTTGTGGGTATAAACGTCGGGTTTCCTCCTGTGCAGGTATGAACCGTGCGATAACTCACATTGACAGTATGCTATTAATCGTGTTTAAATATTTGAATCGATTGAGGTACATTAAGAACTGACAAAAATGTGTGAATAAATTGCGATTAATCGCAAGTCAACTCATGACAGTATGCGATTAATTTAAACAATTGAGGGACATCTAGAACTGATACAAATGTGTGAATAAATTGTGATTAATCGTGAGCTAACTCATGACAGTATGCAGTTAATCACGATTCAATATTTTAGCCGATTGAGGAACATTCACGACTGATAAGGTGTGATTAAATTGCGATTAATCGCGAGTCAACTCATGACAATGTGATTAAATATTTGAATCGATTGACAGCTCTAATAAATACACACACGTCTTGTGTTTCCTCCTGTGCAGGTATGATGAGTATTATTATTACCCCCCTCCGCGCATGCCTCCTCCGGGGCGCGGCCGTGGGCGTGGCGGGCGCGGCGGTTACGCTTACCCGCCCGATTACTACGGCTACGAGGAGTACTATGACGACTACTATGGTTACGATTACCATGATTACCGGGGCGGCTACGACGACCCCTATTACGGCTATGACGACGGCTACACCATGAGGGGGCGGGGCAGTCGTGGCAGCCGTGGAGCTCCGCCCCCTCCCAGAGCCCGTGCGGCTCCGCCCACCCGCGGCCGGGGCGGTTATCCACCGAGGGGCGGGGCTCCCATGGGGGCGGGCCGCGGCGGCCGTGGGGGGCGTGGTGGGCCCTTCCAGGCGCCCAGGGGTCGTGGCTCCAGAGGCCCTCGAGGGAACCGCGGCGGGAATGTGGGCGGGAAGAGGAAGGCCGACGTGTTCAACCAGCCGGACTCCAAACGCCGCCAGACCAACCAGCAGAACTGGGGCTCGCAGCCCATCGCCCAGCAGCCCCTGCAGCAGGGCTCCGAGTACTCCAGCTACGGCTACAGCAACGACACGCTCGAGTTCTCACAGGACTCCTACGGCCAGCAGTGGAAGTAGAGCCCCGCCCCCTGATCGTGACTGGCCAGCAGTGGAAGTAGAGCCCCGCCCCCTGATCGTGACTGGCCAGCAGTGGAAGTAGAGCCCCGCCCCCTGATCATGACTGGCCAGCAGTGGAAGTAGAGCCCCGCCTCCAGATCCGCCACCCAGATCGTGATTGGCCAGCAGTGGTAGTAGAGCCCCGCCCCCAGATCGTGACTGGTCAGCAGTGAAATTTGAGCCCCACCCCCCAGACCCACCCTGGATCATGATTGGCCAGCAGTGAAAGTAGAGCCCTGCCCCCCAGATACACCCCCAGACCGTGATTGGCCAGAAGTGGAAGCAGAGTCCTGCCCCCTTAGCCCCGCCCCCAGACCGTGATTGGCCAGAAGTGGAAGCAGAGTCCTGCCCCCTCAGCCCCGCCCACAGACTGTGATTGGCCAACAGTGGAAGCAGAGTCCTGCCCCCTCAGCCCCGCCCACAGACTGTGATTGGCCAACAGTGGAAGCAGAGTCCTGCCCCCTCAGCCCCGCCCCCAGACTGTGATTGGCCAACAGTGGAAGCAGAGCCCCGCCCCCTCAGCCCCGCCCCAGATTGTGATTGGCCAGCAGTGTTCCTTTGACTTTTCTATCCTCCAATAGCTGTAGATCGTGTCGTGGCCTGACGAGCAGCGCGTCCGGCTCACTTTTATTCCCCCATCTCTTTTGTTTTAAATCCACAATGAACATTTTAAAGAAGACACTGATACTTCCGTGTGCGAGGACTTTCGAATCATGAAATGGCCTTCCAGAAAGCTGTGTCCTCGTCTCTCTCTTTCTCTCTCTCTCTTTCTCTCACACACACACACACACACTCTCACTCTCTCTCTCTCTCTCTCTCTCTCTCTCTCTCTCTCTCTCTCTCTCTCTCTCTCTCTCTCTCTCTCTCTCTCTCTCTCTCTCTCTCTCTCTCTCTCTCTCTCTCTCTCTCTCTCTCACACACACACACACACTCTCTCCCTCTATCTCTTTCTCTCTCTCTCTCTCTCTCTCACACACACACACACTCACACTCTCTCCCTCTATCTCTTTCTCTCACACACACGCACTCATTCTCTCTCTCTCTCTCTCTCTCTCTCTCTCTCACACACACACTCTCTCTCACACACACACACACACACTCTCTCTCTCTCTCTCTTTCTCTCTCAAACACACTCACTCTCTCTCACACACACACTCACTCTCTCTCACACACACTCTCTCTCCCTCTCTCACACACACACACACTCACTCTCTCTCTCACACACACACACACACACACTCTCTCTCTCACACACACACACACACACTCACACACTCTCTCTCTCTCTGTGCTAGTGGCTTAGGGACTCGCCTGTAAATAATGGCTGTTGACTAGAGCTTCGTTTCGCCGTTTCGGTTTTTCCGTTGTTTTTTTGCAGAAGTGGAGAAAAGAATCCACGAGAAGGAAACGAGTTTTTGTAGCAGGATTTGCTGTTTAAGTGTCTGTTTAGCATTTCTAGAAGTAGTTGAATTGTGTTTTTTAAAAACTGATATACTGATATTATAACTTCAGATGTTTTTTTCCATTGGGATTTGCTGGTGAGGGTTTCGGTCTGGCTTACCTTAAGAGCTACGGCCCGCTGGTCTGATGTTTGTATTTATAACTTTTATTTTTGTTTGTTCAGTTTCAATAAAACTCAATCGAGCAACTTCCACTTGTTCCAAGAGCTTTGATGATGATGGTGTGTGTGTGAGTGAGTGTTTAAGGGTGTGTGTGTGTGTGTGTGTGTGATGGGTTGGTTAAGGATGGAAATGGTATGGAAAGACCCCAATTTTACATAAACAAACATGTGAGTATATGAGTGTGTACGAGTGTTTTTGGGTTTGTGTGTGTGTGTTTGAGAGAGTGTGTGTGTGTGTGATGGGTAGTTTTAAGATGGGAAAAGTATAGAAAAAACCCACATTTCACAAAAACAATGAGTGTGTTTAAGGGTCTCTGTGTGAGTGAGTGTGTGTGATGGGTAGGTTTAGGATGGAAATAGTATGGAAAAAAACCCACATTTCACAAAAACAAATGTGTGTGTGTGTGTGATGGGTAGGTTTAGGATGGAAAGACCCCACATTTCACAAAAACGTGTGTGTTAGTATATGGATGTGTGAGTGCGAGAGAGTGTGTTTGAGAGACAGTGTGTGTGTGTGTAGGATGGATACTTTAATTCTAACTTGACCTCAGAGATTGGCTCGTTTCTGGACTTAATTCACTTATATTCGGATCGTGTGGGAGACTGAAAACTGTGTGTGTGTGTGTGTGTTTTATGGGAACCAGTGATAGATGATTGATTATTTTCCCTTTTCAATGTGGTTTATGCTTGCACAAATCTCCACATTTGAAGTGTGTGTGTGCGTCTCAATCAGCGGCCTAGTTCACTAGTCAGGGCACTGATCAGGGAGTCAGCCCATTGACTTATGTCCTCATCAGTGCCCTGACTAGTGGACTAGGGAGCTGATTGAGACGCTGTGTGTGTGTGTGTGTGTGTGTGTGTTCAGCATTGTCATGCGAACCGAGGTCGGACTTTTATTTTGTGAAGTGACGTGATATCCGCTGGCGTCACAGCAGCAAGATGGCGGCGGGCGGCAGCGGCGGCGAAGACGCGTTTCAGACTTATTACTCAGAGGTGAGGGACACAACACACACTTTACACACAGGATAGAGAGATATACAACAACACACACTTTACACGGACTCGCGGTCATGAACACAGCCGCGTTAAACACACGCGAGAGGCGGCGCGTCCCACACACACACACGGGCTGTGAGCTGCAGATAGACCACACACTCATTCACAACATCCGCTGATTAATGAGAGCCCTAATCGATATTCAGATCATTCTCTGTAATAGTTCTAACCTCACTCATGACGTTCTGCTTCAGTATTTAGCGGTTGTGTGTTTAATAACGGCTGTTTTTGCGTTGTGGTCATTTTTATGGCAGTTGATCACATTTACCTCAAATAATCACGACTAAAGCTCAGCGGTTTCCAACACTGATGATAATCATAAATGTCTATGAGAATGATTAGTGAATGTGACGCTGAGGACTGGAGTAATGATGAGGAACTCAGCTTTGGTCACAGGAATAAATCACACTGGAGGAATATTACACTGCTTTACTGGCGCTATGAGCAGATTAATGAGTACATCCAGCTTTCGTCAGCAGAAGAGGAAAAAACATGATAATGGTGTGATGATGATGGTGGTGGTGATGATGATGATATGGTGATGTGATGTGATGATGATGGCAGTGATGATGATGATGTGGTGATGTAGTGATGATGGTGATGTGGTGATGGTGGTGATGTGATGATGATATGGTGATGTGATGTGATGATGATGGCAGTGATGATGATGTGGTGATGATGTGATGGTGGTGATGATGGTGATGTGGTGATGGTGGTGATGTGGTGATGGTGGTGATGTAGTGATGATGGTGATGTGGTGATGGTGGTGATGGTGGTGATGATGGTGATGTGGTGATGGTGGTGATGTGGTGATGATGATGTGGTGATGGTGGTGATGATGATGTGATGATGATGGTGATGGTGGTGATGTGATGATGATGATGTGGTGATGGTGGTGATGATGATGTGATGGTGGTGATGTGATGATGATATGGTGATGTGATGATATGGTGATGTGATGTGATGATGATGGCGTGATGATGATGATGGCGGTGATGATGATGATGTGATGGTGGTGATGATATGGTGATGGTGGTGGTGGTGATGATGATGTGGTGGTGGTGATGGTGGTGACGTGGTGATGGTGGTGATGATGGTGGTGATGTGATGGTGATGTGATGTGGTGGTGACGTGATGACGGTGGTGATGATGATGATGATGATGATGTGATTGTGAGGTGGTGATGTGGTGATGTGATGATGGTGGTGATGATGATGTGGTGGTGGTGGTGGCGTGGTGATGATGGTGATGTGGTGGTGATGTGATGGTGATATGATGGTGATGTGATGATATGGTGATGATGGTGTTGATGGTGATGTGGTGATGATGATGATGATGGTAATGTGATGATGGTGTGATGGTGATATGATGATGTGGTGATGTGGTGATGGTTATGTGATGATGATGGTGATGATGATGTGATGATGGTGTGATGATGTGGTGATGGTTATGTGATGATGATGGTGTGATGGTGATATGATGATGTGGTGATGGTTATGTGATGATGGTGATGATGATTATGATGTGGTGATGTGATGGTGATATGGTGATGTGATGATGATGGTGGTGATGTGATGATGATATGGTGATGTGATGTGATGATGTGATGATGATATGGTGATGATGATGGCGGTGATGATGATGATGTGATGGTGGTGATGATATGGTGATGGTGGTGGTGATGATGATGATGTGGTGGTGGTGATGGTGGTGACGTGGTGATGGTGGTGATGATGGTGATGTGGTGGTGATGTGATGGTGATGATGGTGATGTGATGTGGTGGTGACGTGATGACGGTGGTGATGATGATGATGATGGTGATGTGATTGTGAGGTGGTGATGTGGTGATGTGATGATGGTGGTGATGATGATGTGGTGGTGGTGGTGGCGTGGTGATGATGGTGATGTGGTGGTGATGTGATGGTGATATGATGGTGATGTGATGATATGGTGATGATGGTGTTGATGGTGATGTGATGATGTGGTGATGATGATGATGATGGTAATGTGATGATGGTGTGATGGTGATATGATGATGTGGTGATGGTTATGTGGTGATGATGGTGATGATGGTGTGATGATGTGGTGATGGTTATGTGATGATGATGGTGTGATGGTGATATGATGATGTGGTGATGGTTATGTGATGATGATTATGATGTGGTGATGTGATGGTGATATGGTGATGTGATAGTGATGGTGATGATGAGGATGTGGTGATGTGATGGTGATGATGTGATGATGATATGGTGATGTGATAGTGATGGTGATGATTATGATTATGATGTGATGATGTGATGATGATATGGTGATGTGATAGTGATGGTGATGATGATGTGGTGATGGTGATGTGATAGTGGTGGTGATGATGTAATGATGATATGGTGATGTAATGGTGATGATGATGATGATGATGATGATGATTATGATGTGGTGATGATATGGTGATGTGATGGTGATGATGATGTGCTGATGTGATAGTGGTGGTGATGATGTGATGATGATATGGTGATGTGATAGTGATGGTGATGATGATTATGATGTGGTGATGTGATGGTGATGTGATAGTGATGGTGATGTGGTGATGTGATGGTGATGTGATGTTGATATGGTGATGTGATGATGGTGATGTGATGATGATGATGATGGTGATGATGATTATGATGTGGTGATGTGATGATGATATGGTGATGATGATGTGGTGATGTGATAGTGGTGGTGATGATGATAGTGATGGTGATGTGATGGTGATGATGGTGATGTGATAGTGATAGTGATGATGATCATGATGTGGTGATGTGATGGTGATGATGATGTGGTGATGTGATAGTGATGGTGATGATGTGATGATGATATGGTGATGGTGATGATGATGATTATGATGTGGTGATGTGATGATGATGATGGTGATGTGATGGTGATGTGATGATGTGATAGTGATGGTGATGATGTGATGATGATATGGTGATGTGATAGTGATGGTGATGTGATGGTGATGATGATCATGATGTGGTGATGTGATGGTGATGATGATCATGATGTGGTGATGTGATGGTGATGTGATGATGATATGGTGATGTGGTGATGTGATAGTGGTGGTGATGATGATTATGATGTGGTGATGTGATGGTGATGTAATAGTGATGGTGATGATGATGATATGGTGATGTGATAGTGATGGTGATGATGATATGGTGATGTGTTAGTGATGGTGATGTGATGATGATGATGTGGTGATGATATGGTGATGTGATAGTGGTGGTGATGATGATTATGATGTGATGGTGATGTGGTGATGTGGTGATGTGATAGTGGTGGTGATGATGATTATGATGTGGTGATGTGATGGTGATGGTGATGATGTGATGATGATATGGTGATGTGATAGTGATGGTGATGTGATGATGATGATGTGGTGATGATATGGTGATGTGATAGTGGTGGTGATGATGATTATGATGTGGTGATGTGATGGTGATGTAATAGTGATGGTGATGTGATGGTGATGATGATGATGATGATGTGGTGATGTGATAGTGGTGGTGATGATGATTATGATGTGGTGATGTGATGGTGATGTAATAGTGATGGTGATGATGATGATATGATGTGATGATGATGTGGTGATGTGATGGTGATGTAATAGTGATGGTGATGATGATGATATGATGTGATGATGATGTGGTGATGTGATAGTGGTGGTGATGATGATTATGATGTGGTGATGTGATGGTGATGATGATGATGTGATGATGATGGTGATGGTGATGATGATGATTATGATGTGGTGATGTGATGGTGATGTGATGATGTGATAGTGATGGTGATGATGATGATGATTATGATGTGGTGATGTGGTGATGTGATAGTGGTGGTGATGATGTGATGATGATATGGTGATGTGATAGTGATAGTGATGGTGATGATGATGATGATGATGATGATGATGATGATGATGATGATGATGATGATTATGATTATGATGTGGTGATGATATGGTGATGTGATAGTGATGGTGATGATGATGTGCTGATGTGATAGTGGTGGTGATGATGTGATGATGATATGGTGATGTGATAGTGATGGTGATGTTGATGATGATTATGATGTGGTGATGTGATAGTGATGGTGATGATGATGATGTGGTGATGTGATGGTGATGTGATGATGATATGGTGATGTGATGATGGTGATGGTGATGATGATTATGATGTGGTGATGTGATGATGATATGGTGATGTGATAGTGATGGTGATGATGATGTGGTGATGTGATAGTGGTGGTGATGATGATAGTGATGGTGATGTGATGATGATGATGGTGATGTGATAGTGATAGTGATGGTGATGATGATCATGATGTGGTGATGTGATGATGTGATAGTGATGGTGATGATGATGATGTGGTGATGTGATAGTGATGGTGATGATGTGATGATGATATGGTGATGTGATGGTGATGGTGATGATGATGATTATGATGTGGTGATGTGATGATGATGCTGGTGATGTGATGGTGATGTGATGATGATATGGTGATGTGATAGTGATGGTGATGATGTGATGATGATATGGTGATGTGATAGTGATGGTGATCATGATGTGGTGATGTGATGGTGATGATGATCATGATGTGGTGATGTGATGGTGATGTGATGATGATATGGTGATGTGGTGATGTGATAGTGGTGGTGATGATGATTATGATGTGGTGATGTGATGGTGATGTAATAGTGATGGTGATGATGATGATGTGGTGATGTGATAGTGATGGTGATGATGTGATGATGATATGGTGATGTGATAGTGATGGTGATGTGATGATGATGATGTGGTGATGATATGGTGATGTGATAGTGGTGGTGATGATGATTATGATGTGATGGTGATGTGGTGATGTGGTGATGTGATAGTGGTGGTGATGATGATTATGATGTGGTGATGTGATGGTGATGTAATAGTGATGGTGATGATGATGATGTGGTGATGTGATAGTGATGGTGATGATGTGATAGTGATGGTGATGTGATGATGATGATGTGGTGATGATATGGTGATGTGATGATGATTATGATGTGGTGATGTGATGGTGATGTGATGGTGATGATGATGATGATGATGTGATGATGATATGGTGATGTGGTGATGTGATAGTGGTGGTGATGATGATTATGATGTGGTGATGTGATGGTGATGTAATAGTGATGGTGATGATGATGATATGATGTGATAGTGGTGGTGATGATGATTATGATGTGGTGATGTGATGGTGATGGTGATGATGATGATGTGATGTGATGATGATGGTGATGGTGATGATGATGATTATGATGTGGTGATGTGATGGTTATGTGATGATGATATGGTGATGTGATAGTGATGGTGATGATGATGATGATTATGATGTGGTGATGTGATGGTGATGTGATAGTGATGGTGATGATGATGATTATGATGTGGTGATGTGATAGTGATGGTGATGTGATGGTGATGATGATGATGTGATAGTGATGGTGATGATCTGATGATGTTATGGTGATGTGATGGTGATGATGTCATGATGATGATGTGATGGTGATAATATTAATAATAATAATTAATTTTATAAAAGTGATTGTGTCTTGTTGGGCAGGTGAAGCAGATCGAGAAGCGAGATTCGGTCTTGACCTCCAAACAGCAGATCGAGCGGTTACTGCGACCCGGAGCTTCATACTTCAATCTCAACCCGTTTGAGGCGAGTCCCATCTGACGCTCTTGTCCAATTGCTGATTCTCAGAGAGGATCATGGGATTGACTCTCAGAGAGGATCATGGGATTGACTCTCAGAGAGGATCATGGGATTGATGTGTTTTAT
>NC_090190.1:44224021-44254021 GCF_024679245.1 Pseudorasbora parva
GTGAGAGTGTGGGTGTAAGAGTGTGTGTGTGAGTGTGTGTGTGGGTGTGAGTGAAAGAGAGAGAGTGTGAGTGAGAGAGAGAGTGTGTGTGTGTGTAAGAGAGTGTGTATGTAAGAGAGAGAGAGTGAGTGAGAGTGTGTTACAGTGAGTGTTTGTGGGTGAGTGAGTGTGAGAGAGAGAGTGTGTGACAGTGAGTGTTTGTGGGTGAGAGACTGAGAGTGTGTGTGGGTGGGTGAGAGTGAGAGTGAGAGTGTGGGTGTAAGAGTGTGTGTGTGTAAGAGTGTGGGTGAGAGAGAGTGTGTAAGAGTGTGGGTGAGAGAGAGTGTGTGGGTGGGTGAGAGTGAGAGTGTGTGACTGAGTGTTTGTGGGTGAGTGAGTGTGAGAGAGAGAGTGTGTGTGTGGGTGGGTGAGAGAGAGAGTGTGTGTGTAAGAGTGTGTTTGAGAGAGAGAGTGTGTGTGTAAGAGTGTGGGTGAGAGAGAGAGTGTGTGTGTGTAAGAGAGTGTGTATGTAAGAGAGAGAGTGAGTGAGAGTGTGTTACAGTGAGTGTTTGTGGGTGAGTGTGAGAGAGAGAGTGTGGGTGGGTGAGTGAGTGTGAGAGAGAGAGTGTGGGTGTAAGAGTGTGTGTGTCAAAATCTACATGACTAACAATAATCAGACTCTCTCACAAACACACACTCTCTCTCACACTCTCTCTCATACACACACGCGCTCCCTCACACACACTCTCTCTCTCTCACACACACTCTCTCTCTCACACGCTCTCTCTCACACACACACACACTGAGGAACAGAGACTGCAGTTCACCAGCAGCAAAACTCATCAGTTTCTGCCACAAGAGGAAGAGTCGACCTGACAGTGATGCGTCCATTTACACACACACACACACACACACACACACACGTTCAGTTATTCTGCTTTGTTCGTTGTTGTGTATATCTTCATGCTCATGAATGCTTTGACCATACAATGTACAATCCGTCATGCCAATAAACCTCTTTTGAATTTGTGTGTGTGCGTGTGTGTGACAGACTTTAATATTGTGTGTGTGTGTGTGTGTGTGTGTGTTCTTTATGAGTTTCCACACCAGTCCCCTCCGCTCAGATTAACGTCAGTAATCATCCGCAGCGTATTCTGTGTGATGATCCGAAGGCACGAGATGAGGGAAGAGTTTACAGTGCACAGCATTACCTGAACACAGCGCGGGGGGCATTATGGGATGGAATGAGTGGCCTCAGAGTCTGACCCATAATGCAGTGCGAGAATCATCCATTTATTCTCCAAACCGCCGATCCAGTGCGGGTAAACAGGATTACTGAGCTGTTCAGGATGAGGCATTGTGTCCCTGACAGAGCTCAAGATAACTCTGCTCATTATTCCAGAGTCTGAGCAGCGCATGAACTACCACTCAAGTCACATTTATTTACTGGGAAACTCAGAGATACATTTTGATATCCGAGTTTCCGAGTTGGACTGAACTCTAAACATGGCGGAGGAGAGCGATTGCTGCCGTCTTGTCGTTAAAGTACAGCACATTTACATGTCAGAATAATCATTTGAAGCATATTGTATTTTTGATGAATGCTGGGCGTGTAAGAAGAGCAGTACATTAGCGACAGCACAGTCTTCCTCGAACAGAGCTGGACCCGATCACGTGCTGTAGCGCTGTTCGTCCTGCAGGAGGCGCTGAAGTCAAACATCCCGAGATGAAGCGGCTCAATCACTGACGAGCTCCAGTCTGGGAGAAATGAAGCCATCAGAAGACAAAGAAGCGACTGTTTCTCTGCCGATGAGAACAGGGCTGAGTCTGCAGGTCATTGACTGAGGGTCAGTTAACTCAAGCTCTTGTGTCTGAGTGAGAAGAACAGATCCTGTCTCGTGTCTTTACATCTCTCTCACTACACAAACTGTTCTGCACGGGTTGGTTCTTTAAAAAGAAACAATGGTATTTAAAGTGAACTTTAAACATGGCGGAGGAGAGCGATTGCTGCCGTCTTGTCGTTAAAGTACAGCACATTTACATGTCAGAATAATCATTTGAAGCATATTGTATGTTTCATACACAGTGATGCTGCCTTCACACACTATCAGAATTATCATAAATACAAGTTTCCTACTCTGAATTTTCCTGGTCAGTTTCCAAGTTGAACATTTCCTAGTCTGAGTTTCCAATTTGGAAATTTCCTAATCGGAAATTCCTATTGGAAAATTCCTAGTTGGACATTTCCTAGTTGGAAATTCCTAGTGGGAAATTCCTAGTTGGAAATTCCCTAGTGGAAAATTCCCTAGTGGAAAATTCCAAGTTGGAAATTCCTAGTTGGAAATTTCCTAGTTGGAAATTTCCTAGTTGGAAATTTCCTAGTTGGAAATGTCCTAATCAGAGTTGGAAATTGGCCATGAACTACCACTCAAGTTACATTTATTTACTGGGAAACTCAGAAATAAATTTTGATACTCGAGTTTCCGAGTTGGGCTGAACTTTAAACATGGCGGAGGAGAGCGATTGCTGCCGTCTTGTCGTTAAAGTACAGCACATTTACATGTCAGAATAATCATTTGAAGCATATTGTATGTTTCATACACAGTGATGCTGCCTTCACACACTATCAGAATTATCATAAATACGAGTTTCCTACTCTGAATTTTCCTGGTCAGTTTCCAAGTTGAACATTTCCTAGTCTGAGTTTCCAAGTTGGAAATTTCCTAGTGGGAAATTCCTAGTTGGACATTTCCTAGTTGGAAATTCCTAGTTGGAAATTTCCTAGTTGGAAAAGTCCTAGTCAGACTTTAGAATTGGCCATGAACTGCCACTCAAGTCACATTTATTACTGGGAAACTCTTAGATCATTTTGATATCCGAGTTTCCGAGTTGAGCTGAACTTTAAACATGGCGGAGGAGAGCGATTGCTGCCGTCTTGTCGTTAAAGTACAGCACATTTACATGTCAGAATAATCATTTGAAGCATATTGTATGTTTCATACACAGTGATGCAGCCTTCACACACTATCAGAATTATCATAAATACGAGTTTCCTACTCTGAATTTTCCTGGTCAGTTTCCAAAATAAAAATTTTCTAGTCTGAATTTCCAAGTTGGAAATTTCCTAATCGGAAATTCCTAGTTGGAAATGTCCTAGTTGGAAATTTCCTAGTTGGAAATTTCCTAGTTGGAAATGTCCTAATCAGAGTTGGAAATTGGCCATGAACTACCATTCAAGTCACATTTATTTACTGGGAAACTCAGAGATAAATTTTGATACTCGAGTTTCCGAGTTGGGCTGAACTTTAAACATGGCGGAGGAGAGCGATTGCTGCCGTCTTGTCGTTAAAGTACAGCACATTTACATGTCAGAATAATCATTTGAAGCATATTGTATGTTTCATACACAGTGATGCTGCCTTCACACACTATCAGAATTATCATAAATACAAGTTTCCTACTCTGAATTTTCCTGGTCAGTTTCCAAGTTAAACATTTTCTAGTCTGAATTTCCAAGTTGGAAATTTCCTAATCGGAAATTCCTAGTGGGAAATTCCTAGTTGGAAATTTCCTAGAGGGAAATTCCTAGTTGGAAATTAGTTC
The DNA here is from genome assembly GCF_024679245.1 of Pseudorasbora parva. Lineage (NCBI taxonomy): Eukaryota > Metazoa > Chordata > Actinopteri > Cypriniformes > Gobionidae > Pseudorasbora > Pseudorasbora parva. Next base: position 44,227,604 of record NC_090190.1, read on the forward strand.
GAAATTCCTAGTTCGAAATTTCCTAGTGGGAAATTCCTAGTTGGAAATTAGTTCGAAATTCCTAGTTCGAAATTTCCTAGTGGGAAATTCCTAGTTGGAAATTTCCTAGTTGGAAATTCCCTAGTGGAAAATTCATAGTTAGAAATGTCCTAGTTGGAATTTCCTAGTTGGAAATTTCCTAATCAGAGTTGGAAATTGGCCATGAACTACCACTCAAGTTACATTTATTTACTGGGAAACTCAGAAATAAATTTTGATACTCGAGTTTTCGAGTTGGGCTGAACTTTAAACATGGCGGAGGAGAGCGATTGCTGCCGTCTTGTCGTTTAAGTACAGCACATTTACATGTCAGAATAATCATTTGAAGCATATTGTATGTTTCATACACAGTGATGCTGCCTTCACACACTATCAGAATTATCATAAATACAAGTTTCCTACTCTGAATTTTCCTGGTCAGTTTCCAAGTTGAACATTTCCTAGTCTGAGTTTCCAAGTTGGAAATTTCCTAATCGGAAATTCCTAGTGGGAAATTCCTAGTTGGAAATTCCCTAGTGGAAAATTCCTAGTTAGAAATGTCCTAGTTGGAAATTTCCTAGTTGAAAATTCCTAGCTGGAAATATCCTAATCAGAATTGGAAATTGGCCATGAACTACCATTCAAGTCACATTTATTACTGGGAAACTCTTAGATCATTTTGATATCCGAGTTTCTGAGTTGAGCTGAACTTTAAACATGGCGGAGGAGAGCGATTGCTGCCGTCTTGTCGTTAAAGTACAGCACATTTACATGTCAGAATAATCATTTGAAGCATATTGTATGTTTCATACACAGTGATGCTGCCTTCACACACTATCAGAATTATCATAAATACGAGTTTCCTACTCTGAATTTTCCTGGTCAGTTTCCAAGTTAATCATTTTCTAGTCTGAATTTCCAAGTTGGAAATTTCCTAATCGGAAATTCCTAGTTGGAAATTTCCTAGTGGGAAATTCCTAGTTGGAAATTTCCTAGTGGGAAATTCCTAGTTGAAAATTCCTAGTTGGAAATTTCCTAATCAGAATTGGAAATTGGCCATGAACTACCACTCAAGTCACATTTATTTACTGGGAAACTCAGAGATACATTTTGATATCCGAGTTTCCGAGTTGGGCTGAACTTTAAACATGGCGGAGGAGAGCGATTGCTGCCGTCTTGTCGTTAATGTACAGCACATTTACATGTCAGAATAATCATTTGAAGCATATTGCATGTTTCATACACAGTGATGCTGCCTTTACACACTATCAGAATTATCATAAATACAAGTTTCCTACTCTGAATCTGTCAGAATTATCATAAATACGAGTTTCCTACTCTGAATTTTTTCTGGTCAGTTTCCAAGTTAAACATTTTCTAGTCTGAATTTCCTAGTTGGAAATTTCCTAGTGGGAAATTCCTAGTTGGAAATTCCTAGTTGGAAATTTCCTAGTGGGAAATTCCTAGTTGGAAATTCCCTAGTGGAAAATTCCTAGTTAGAAATGTCCTAGTTGGAAATTTCCTAGTTGAAAATTCCTAGTTGGAAATATCCTAATCAGAATTGGAAATTGGCCATGAACTACCACTCAAGTCACATTTATTACTGGGAAACTCTTAGATCATTTTGATACTCGAGTTCCCGAGTTGGGCTGAACTTTAAACATGGCGGAGGAGAGCGATTGCTGCCGTCTTGTCGTTTAAGTACAGCACATTTACATGTCAGAATAATCATTTGAAGCATATTGTATGTTTCATTCACAGTGATGCTGCCTTCACACACTATCAGAATTATCATAAATACGAGTTTCCTACTCTGAATTTTCCTGGTCAGCTTCCAAGTTGAACATTTCCTAGTCTGAGTTTCCAAGTTGTGAAATTCCTAGTTCATAACTTCACACGCTATCAGAATTATTGAGAGGCCATTCATGTCTAATTTCCGACTAGGAACTTTTGACTGGGAAACTTGAAATGTCCAACCAGGAAATTTGATTTTATGCTACTTCATAATGACATGAAATCATAACTTTCAGAGAGTCTCATGCAAGTGTCAGTTCTGTCTCGAGCCTGAAAGCAAAAAACATCAACAGTTATTGTAGGAAGAGTTAAAGGGTCATTCAGCCAAAATATGAAGAAATTCACGTGAGATGTTCACAGCGCAGCCATGTAAAGAATTTAGATGTTTTGTTTTCAAAACTGAAGCATCAGTATCACACCACCAGATCAAGCAATCCCAAACCAATCACTGCCTTCAGGCGTCTGCGTGGCCAATCAAACGGCTCCGATTCATAATGAGAAGAGAATCTCTAGAAGAAGGTTCAAATGAAATATATAACAGCAATGACATCTCATAAACAAAAACAATAAATCCGGCTGTTTTTATTGGGTTCCAGCGGCGATGGGATGCATTTACTGACACTACAGAACAAAAACACTTCATTATGAGTCCAAGATTATCCAGTGTAGAGTTTAAACATCCGCAGTGTGTGTGTGAAGACGACCGTGTGCATATTCAACAGTGTTTTTTGCTAAAGAATTATATTATGGGCTGTCGCAGGTAATGAGTCCGGAGAATATTCCAGCAGTTTGTGGTTTCTGGCATCTCCTTCCTCAGAATGTTAGGAAATACACAACATGTCCATTAAAAAACAGCAGAAACTTGTTCCCATTATAAAATTTAACAAAATACGCCATAAAAAACTACAGATATGCAGCGAAAGTACGTTTACAAGAACCTTTTTTAAAAGTACAGATACTCCATCCAAAACATACACACAACACTCACACAGCGTTCCCACAACACTCACACAGCGTTCCCACAACACTCACACAGCCTTCCCACAACACATCATCTCCTCCGGTCGGTGACATCATCTCCTCCGGCCGGTGACATCATCTCCTCCGGCCGGTGACATCATCTCCTCCGGCCAGTGACATCATCTCCTCCGGCCGGTGACATCATCTCCTCCGGCCGGTGACATCATCTCCTCCGGTCGGTGACATGTTTCTCACCTGTGGAGGGAAAATGAGAATTAAACCGGTCAGGCTCACTCATCTCACCGGATAATCTGTGCCATTTGCTTAACAAACTGAAATACACTCACCTAAAGGATTATTAGGAACACCTGTTCAATTTCTCATTAATGCAGTTATCTAATCAGCCAATCACATGGCAGTTCTTCAGTGCATTTAGGGGTGTGGTCCTGGTCAAGACAATCTCCTGAACTCCAAACTGAATGTCAGAATGGGAAAGAAAGGTGATTTAAGCCGTTTTGAGCGTGGCATGGTTGTTGGTGCCAGACGGGCCGGTCTGAGTATTTCACAATCTGCTCAGTTACTGGGATTTTCACACACAACCATTTCTAGGGTTTACAAAGAATGGTGTGAAAAGGGAAGAGCATCCAGTCTGCAGCAGTCCTGTGGGAGAAAATGCCTTGTTGATGCTCGAGGTCAGAGGAGAATGGGCCGACTGATTCAAGCTGATAGAAGAGCAACTTTGACTGAAATAACCACTCGTTACAACCGAGGTATGCAGCAAAGCATTTGTGAAGCCACAACACACACAACCTTGAGGCGGATGGGCTACAACAGCAGAAGACCCCACCGGGGACCACTCATCTCCACTACACATAGGAAAAAGAGGCGACAATCTGCACAAGCTCTCCAAAATTGGACAGTTGAAGACTGGAGAAATGTTGCCTGGTCTGATGAGTCTCGATTTCTGTTGAGACATTCAGATGGTAGAGTCAGAATTTGGCGTAAACAGAATGAGAACATGGATCCATCATGCCTTGTTCCCACTGTGCAGGCTGGTGGTGGTGGTGTAATGGTGTGGGGGATGTTTTCTTGGCACACTTTAGGCCTCTTAGTGCCAATTGGGCATCGTTTAAATGCCACGGCCGACCTGAGCATTGTTTCTGACCATGTCCATCCCTTTATGACCACCATGTGCCCATCCTCTGATGGCTACTTCCAGCAGGATAATGCACCATGTCACAAAGCTCGAGTCATTTCAAATTGATTCAAATACACAGTATTAGTATGGGGTTCCTAATAATCCTTTAGGGGAGTGTACAGTATATGTGCATTCACACACATTTCATCATGTCTTTACAGACACACAAGGGAATGCTTAAAAATTAATTTAAATTATAAATTATATTCAAATATTATAATGAAACCTCTCACTAAAGATTGACCTCCGGTCATTGCTTTCCATTATTGTCTTTCCAGAAAAAAATGTTTTGGCAAAAATTCTTTATTTTGCGGCACGTTTTCTTAAATAATGCGATGGAATATGCGGGATATTTATGCAATTTATATGCAATGAAATCGTGGGAACTTGGAAAAACTGAGGTTTGATAAAACATAGAAGAAAAGTTATTCCCCAGCACCCTGTTTTCACTAGGGTCCTATACCTTAATGTAGAGTTGTTTCTTATTACTCCCAATGATAAGCAAGCACTACATCACAGAAAGGGCTGGGAATATTTAAGACCTTAATAAACACACATGGCTCAAACTTACAAAACACAGACTTTGGCTCATTATGTATTAAGTCTGGCGATCACATAATCACGTTTTTCTGGAGGGACTGATTTATTCTACAGAACGTTACAGTGGGTGCAAGCTAAGTCATTTGACCACCAAATAATTCAAACATTTAAAAAAATCTAAAATAGAGCCTAATAAGACATCTTATTAAAATCGCTTACTCAACCGGCGTGTGTAAAGTTGACTTCGTCTGTGTAACACAAAAGAAGATATTTTGAATAGAGCCTATTGACATCCATTATAAGTTTATTACATTATTTTCTGTGGTAATCTACATTATGCTGCCAACCTGTCAATAAAGCTTGACCTGCATTTATTAAACATTTAAAGGGATCCCCTGGTGTTGAGACTTGTATGGCTTAATATGACATAAATGACGTCTCTTACTGAATTATGCAGTAGTAAACCCATGAAAGATCTACGTTATTTAAAAAATCGATTTTATATTTGGACCATGGGCGGCGCCATTTTGTTTGCGTTCTAGGTTGATGACGTAGAATGGTTGAACTCCTCAATCAGCTGGCGTTACCCGTAGATATTTTTACCACAACGCAACTCGAAAATTGTTTCAGAGTTAAACAAAACCAATGAATTGCTTTGTAATTGTACTTAAAACACACTCAAACATACATGTGCACACAAACTCACCTACACAAGTCACAAACAGATCGGCGGGCGCGCACACACCTGACAGACTGCTCTGTCTCAATCGCATGCATCATCACCAAAACATCCTGCCTCTCTTCCTCACGTTACTTTATCCCATCGTCCTACCTAGATATTTCCCTCTGCTGGTCACATTAGGCATTACAGTTAATCTACTATCAACAGTCTATCTAGGATATCAACACAGGGAATAGATTGAGGGTTATGTATGCGCGCACGCAGTGCGTGCGTGTGTGTGTGTGTGTGTTCGCGCCGATCTGTTGGGGTGTGTGTGTGTTCGCGCCGATCTGTTGGGGTGTGTGTGTGTGTGTGTGTGTTCGCGCCGATCTGTTGGGGTGTGTGTGAGTCTGTGTGAGAGAGAGAGTTTGTGTGCACATGTATGTTTGAGTCCGTGAAGTCGGACAGCTGTTTGTAAATCGGCTGTACACTCGTTATTGCGGTGAACGTGAGACTGAATGACTGCACTCGAACATGTCCACTATGGTGTCGGACAACACTACAAATGTCCGTCCCTTCAAATAATGCCCTATTTAAGGGTATAGGGTCGATTTCAGATTCAGCCCCTGTCGTGGAGACTGAGCAGCCCAACATCTCGATTGAGACAGAGCCTGTCGTGTGCGCGCCCGCCGATCTGTGTGTGACTTGTGTAGGTGAGTTTGTGTGCACATGTATGTTTGAGTGTGTTTTAAGTATAATTACAAAGGAATTCATTGGTTTTGTTTAACTCTGAAACAATTTTCGAGTTGCGTTGTGGTAAAAATAGCTACGGGTAACGCCAGCTGATTGAGGAGTTCAACCAATCTACGTCATCAACCTAGAACACAAACAAAATGGCGCCGCCCATGGTCCAAATATAAAATCGATTTTTTAAATAATGTAGATCTTTCATGGGTTTTCTACTACATAATTCAGTAAGAGACATCATTTATGTTACATTAAGCCATACAAGTCTCAACACCAGGGGATCCCTTTAAGATTCCTCACCAAAGCACAAGTTTCCGCTCATCCACAAACATACCTTCCATCTTCTAACTGGAGTGTGAGAGCGGCTGGCATGCGTTCCCACAGTCCTCTCGGCTGTCACCAGTTGCTCCCTCGACGAGTGTGTTGTCCAACCAGTTCTCCATCTCTGGACTTCTGGGATTGGTGTTCTCTTCTCTAATTGGTCGTTCCTGGCAACCATTCCTCTCTAGGCTCTGCGGAGTGAGCCGACTGTCTCTGAACCTATTGAAAAAACAAGATTCTTGCTCTATTTATCATTCTGAGATTAATTATTTTGTTGACTGGTGTGATGCACATTTTAAAAAAATTAACACTAAGAAAACAGAAGAAATTATTTTTGATCCTAAGGGAATTGGGGATCATATGCCTGTATCTGTTCATAATAATGAAATTAATCAAGTGCGATCTTACAGATACTTCGGCGTGTACATAGGCAGATCTCTTATATGGGACGCATGTTGACTGGGTGTGTAAAAGACTTCACCAAAGGTTGTATTTTCTATGAAGACTACGGTTTTATGGTGTCGATAAGAAAATGATGTTCCTCTTTTACCAGTCTGTACTAGAAACTGTCATCTGATATGGCTTGTCTTCTTGGCTTGATAATCTCTCTGTTAAAGCGAAATCAAACATAATGAATATAATTCGAACAGCGATGAAAATTATTGGACTGAAAGACTATCCCAGTATTCAGTCCCTGTACCAGCAATGCACTCTGAATGAGGCAAAAGGGATTTTAAGTGACCCATCACATGTACTTTTCCCCTGTTACGATCTCTTAACCTGATGAACCAGCAATGTTGCTGGAAGATGTTGCTTGGGCACTTTCCCATTGAGAATGGGCAACACAGTTCTATCTGGATATCGAAAGAGAAAATTGTTGCCCATTCCCATTGGGAAAAAGACTTTGGAAAAGTGACAACTTTCAGCAACATTGCTCAAAAAGTTGCCCTGTGTATCATCAGCGTTACCCTCTGGAAGAAGGGATAGAGTTCTCCGCTATAAACAGAACAGGTTTTAAAATTATTTCGGTATCAATTAGATTGTTGAATATGGATCACACTGCAAAAAATGCATTTCTTACTTAGTATTTTGTCTTGTTTCTAGTCTAAATATCTTACATTAAGAAACATTTACTAGACAAGTAACAAGTAAAACAAAACAGGTAAAAAAAACCTAAAAATTAAGAGAATAAGCTAAAAAATCTGCCAATGGGGTAAGTAAAATAATGTTGTTTTAAGATTATTTTGCTTACCCCACTGGCAGATTATTTATCTAAAATACTAAACTAAAACTATCACTAAACAAGAAAATAACTTTTGCTTGTCTAGTAAATACTTCTTGTTTTAAGAATTTTTAGATGTTTGGACTAGAAACAAGACAAAAATACTGAGTGAGAAGAGCATTATTTGCAGTGCAGTGACGCTCTAACTATTTTTATGTGTTTGATATGTATTGTGTGAATGATTATGGGATGTATAATTGTATAATGTATCAGGTCTGTTCAAATGCTGGCTATTTGAAGTCACTTGAAATTTCCCTTTAAGGGACAATAAAGTATATTTCATTTCGAACCAGTGGATGAGTTCTCTGTGAGCCATCTGCGTCTCCAGATGCCGGAACTCCACAGGTGAAGGCCATTGGCTTTGGACTAAGAGATTTTTGGCAAGGTTTGTGGTCTTGCTTTTCGGAGGCACGGGGCTGAAGGTATGGGTTCGTCTCTGAGCTCCATTGAGGACCAGCTGCTGGGACTCCTGTTTCGAACCCATGGAGTTCAACAGGACTTGCTCCAGATAATCTCGAAGTGCTCTACGCTCCAAGAACCAGCTTTCGAGTTCCTCTCTGGACAGTCTAGTGGTGATCATGAGGTGTTCGACCTCATTATGGGATGGGAAACTGTTCCTCTGAAAACTCTCCTCTAGAAGCCTGATTTGTCCAGGACTCTTGTCCTTCGCTCTCTCCAGTAGAGGAAACTGAGTAGGAAGCGAATGCTCACATGAATTCTGGGAATCTGTAGTTTGGTCAAAAGACCAATGCTTAACATCCCCATTGGGGATTTCTTTGGGAACATATGGGAAGATTGGCGGCTCTGTAGACGGAAGGACCGATGTTGGAGACGGGGACAAAGGCGGAGAGGCCAGAGTCTGAAGGATTGTTGAGGGCACGGTTACGCCATTACCAAAGCATGATGACTTGTTTTTAGGAACGAAGATGGAGGCAGAAGTTTGATTGTTTATTTGCTGATGAATAAGAGATCTTTTGAGATTGATGGGTGACAAAGGGAGTCTTTCTTTGGACAACCCTAAAGGAAGTGCAACAGGTTTCCTCTCGTTGGACTGAACCATTGGGAGACTCCCTTTAGATGGGACAAAATATGCAGGAATATTCATGTCTGAGGCCAGCAAGGAAGAAGGGCTAGATGTTTTAGTCTCAGAAAACCCAGGAGAAGAGCCGATAGCCAGTTTTTTTGGCGGTGGAGCCGGTGGAGGCGGCATACGCAGACTCTCTCTGAGATCTCCAGTCGTTTTGACCTCTGAAGCCAAGAGAGGAGTCCCTAAAGAGCGCTTAAGCGTCTGACGGAGAGCTGTAGAAGAGCCAGGTGTACAAGTAGCAGGCAATATATTTGCCTGCCTGGGATTAGGAGTTTCTCCAGCAGGTGGAACCACACAGGGATGGTTTAGGGCTGGTATACTGCCATTGAACATCTTCTTACGAGCTTCTTCCACCTCTTCAGGCGACCAGGTGATGCCCTGCTTCAGACGCTGGGTGGTGAACCACACCTTGATCTGGTCCTCAGGGTGCCTGGAGGCCGCAGTGAGCCAGGACAGCTCTGCCACAGTCGGGTATGGGAATCTGCTGAAAGACCGGATCAGGATGGTATTGTGGTCCAGTACGGGGTTGTACTTTCTGGTGTGAAGAGGAACTGCGACCGCTGGACAGGTGCTCAGATTGGGAGGTCGCTGTAGCAGAGGAGTGACGTGACATATGGGCTCCGGGATAAAGATCCTACCATTTACAATCTTGTCCTTCTCCATCTCTAGTCCTTTCTCCAAAACGCTTCTTTTTAACATTGGTGCATTTCTAGTGTCTTCCCCTGCTGAACTGGAGCGTGCAAACAGTCCCAATTCATTCACAGCATCCATGCGGGAACCATCATTCCCATTTGTAACGGTTCGCCCGAGCTTCAAACAGCTTGCATGTTGAACTTTATCACGACATGAAAGGGAGTCAAAGTTGTTGGTCCTGAAATTGCATATGGTGCGAACATTGAGCGGTCCTTCCGAGTGAGGGAAGTCCTCATGATCTCTATAGTTGTGGGTGTTGAAGGAACCCTGCTCCGATGCAGAACCTCCTTCACCCTTTTCCTCTTCCTCTTCCTCTTCATTCAGGGACTCAATCCCGCTTCCGTCTGTTGGAGGCGGAGCAGGAGCAGTCTCCGCTGAAACGTCCATAGAGTGTTCTGGAGTAAAGCGGGTCGCTCGGAGCACACAGGGGTTGGACGCCTTCCTCCGGCTTGACATGATAAGTATGGTGACGACAGACAGGTGATGGACTTAAATGAGGAACGAGGAGATCAGAGGGAAAGCCCAGCATTCGGACAGCTGGCATCAGGCGCTCCCACAGGCTGAGAGCTTCATCCGCGAAACTGGGTGTCATGGAGGTCGCACACAGAGCTCACCTGCACAAAGACAACAGATACAGAAGGACTTTATTAAAGGTCAGTGGCACCAATCAGATCCAGAACAGCACAGCATTAGTAAGGGCAGCGCCATGGGTTTAATTAATCCTCTGATCAAATGTTTACCCTGAAGGCACACTGGGTCTCATTTACTAATAATTGCGTGGATTCTTTTGTATATGTATGCAAAGGACTATATGCATTTGTATGCCCATCTCCATATAAGGGCTTTCCGCCCAACCCATCTCCATATAAGGGCTTTCCGCCCAACCCATCTCCATATAAGGGCTTTCCGCCCAACCCATCTCCATATAAGGGCTTTCCGACCAACCCATCTCCATATAAGGGCTTTCCGCCCAACCCATCTACATATAAGGGCTTTCCGCCCAACCCATCTCCATATAAGGGCTTTCCGCCCAACCCATCTACATATAAGGGCTTTCCGCCCAACCCATCTCCATATAAGGGCTTTCCGCCCAACCCATCTCCATATAAGGGCTTTCCGCCCAACCCATCTACATATAAGGGCTTTCCGCCCAACCCATCTCCATATAAGGGCTTTCCGCCCAAACCATCTCCATATAAGGGCTTTCCGCCCAACCCATCTACATATAAGGGCTTTCCGCCCAACCCATCTCCATATAAGGGCTTTCCGCCCAACTCATCTACATATAAGGGCTTTCCGCCCAACCCATCTACATATAAGGGCTTTCCGCCCAACCCATCTCCATATAAGGGCTTTCCGCCCAACCCATCTCCATATAAGGGCTTTCCGCCCAACCCATCTCCATATAAGGGCTTTCCGCCCAACCCATCTCCATATAAGGGCTCAAATGTTTTGAATGATGTAACAGATTAAAACACAGCAGCACATTGTCATGAATTATGCAGTTCTAATGGTACAGGAAGCATCGCCTCTTCCAGATAATCATGCTTCCTATAGTAGCTGAGAATGAGCAGAACTTGGCCATCTGTTTGGCCCCAGTTTTAGAAGTTTATGTTTAGTTTGATAAGATCAACAATTCAAATGATGTGAATATAAAACATATGAAAATGGCTGCATGTGATGAGTAATGACGAACTGTGGCTCTTTGTTTCCATCTGTGTAAATAAACAAGAGTCTGATCAGATTCTGATGAACCCTTTTATAGAAATACACACTACAGAATCACAGTGTGTGTGTGTGTGTGTTCTGCAGAACTAGAGGATGTGTTTGTCTCCAGCTCTTTCGCATCAGGAAACCAATCCATCGGGTGAAGCGTCGACCCGCGTCTGTAATATTAATGAATCACATCGCCGATGCTGAAGGGAAGAAATAAATTGCTTTTCTCTCTCTATCTCCTGATTATAAATGTAAAAACATTAAGCCAAGCTTCATTTGCATGTTGTTGTTATGGCAACAGTGAGAGTGTGACAGCCCAGCGACACTATGTTCATTAATTACAGCCGCCTGACAGCGAGGAGCACAGCAGGAACACACACACACACACACACACTCAACATCATCGCAGCGCTGGACTGTCATTATAAAACTTGCATGAGTTGCAGCCTTAAGGACACACACACACACACACGGATTCACACCCACATTATTAGAATAATTCAGCCCTGTCATTATTTACTCATCCTCACAGCATTTCTTTCTTCTGTGAAACACAAACACAATATTATTCAGGCCACTGCTGAACATTAAACAAACATAAAACAGAAAAACGGCTTTTAAACTCTGTTACCATGGCAATCACAGGTGACATCTGACCCTTAAAGTCACCATAAAATGATAATGGACACTTCTTGTTTTTTATGGAAGTGCAGTGTTTATTCTAAATTATTTATCTTGAGTCAGAATAACTTCATCTCTTCTCTGATGAAGAGCCAGAGGGAGGAGTCAAGGTGGACCCAGAGGGAGGAGTCAAGGTGTAGCCAGAGGGAGGAGTCAAGGTGTAACCAGAGGGAGGAGTCAAGGTGTAGCCAGAGGGAGGAGTCAAGGTGTAACCAGAGGGAGGAGTCAAGGTGTAGCCAGAGGGAGGAGTCAAGGTGGACCCAGAGGGAGGAGTCAAGGTGTAGCCAGAGGGAGGAGTCAAGGTGTAACCAGAGGGAGGAGTCAAGGTGTAGCCAGAGGGAGGAGTCAAGGTGGACCCAGAGGGAGGAGTCAAGGTGTAGCCAGAGGGAGGAGTCAAGGTGGACCCAGAGGGAGGAGTCAAGGTGTAGCCAGAGGGAGGAGTCAAGGTGTAGCCAGAGGGAGGAGTCAAGGTGTAGCCAGAGGGAGGAGTCAAGGTGTAGCCAGAGGGAGGAGTCAAGGTGTAGCCAGAGGGAGGAGTCAAGGTTTAGCCAGAGGGAGGAGTCAAGGTGGACCCAGAGGGAGGAGTCAAGGTGTAGCCAGAGGGAGGAGTCAAGGTGTAGCCAGAGGGAGGAGTCAAGGTGTAGCCAGAGGGAGGAGTCAAGGTGTAGCCAGAGGGAGGAGTCAAGGTGTAGCCAGAGGGAGGAGTCAAGGTGTAGCCAGAGGGAGGAGTCAAGGTGTAGCCAGAGGGAGGAGTCAAGCTATTAATGCTCTAATGAGAGTCAGCTGACACACTTACTTATAGTTAGTAGACTGTAGGCATGTGCCGATATACATTTAAAATCCTGCGATTAATCGCTGAAGCTTTTATCATGGTATGCGATATTATCACGATATTGAAATAAGTTGCAAAAAAAGTGTTGCCATAGCATAACAGTTTTAAAACTATTTTTGCAATAACAAAAATTACTGAATGTTTAAATACAATAATACAATGCACCAAAAATATACACAGCTCTGGAAAAAAAACAAGAGCAATCAACGTTAAGTGGTCTTCATTTTTCCCAGAGCGGTGTATATTTTTGGTGCATTGTATTATTTTGAAGTGGCCTCGATGACAATACCGTGCATATTCATATATCGTGATATATCGCACGACCGACGTCTCATTCCCAGTATAATGTCTAAGAGGACTATTGAAGTGAAGGGTGACCTCGTGTTTGACTTAAAATGATGTTTTATATACATTCATAACCCGTTACACTTTATTTCTGGGAATCGACCATTCAATACTTCCCAAATGTTTTGGAGTCAAAGGCTCAGACTATCAAACATCATCACATCAATCAAACGTTAGTCACATCAATCAAACAACATCACATCAATCAAACATCATCACATCAATCAAACATCATCACATCAATCAAACATCATCACATCTTTCATACATTTACATAAATGCAATCCAAACACGAATGATAATAACAGTCTTTAATCCACACGGGAAAATACTAACACACAGGTGAGCCTAACCAGTAACCAAGGCAACAAACCAGGAGCAATCAGTAACCATGGAGACGGACACTAAACGACAACACATTTATTGAGAGGGACGTTTGAAACTAAATCGCAAACTGTTTTAATTTCTCTAATAAAGCTGAATCTATCAAACCCTGAGCAGAGAAGAGTCTGCGGTTGCTTCAGCAGGTCATGAGAACAGGCAAACCGTCACCAGTGTGTGTGTGTGTGTGTGTGTGTGTGTGTGTGTGTGTGTGTCTAATCTGGGACGAGCGTCTGACAGAAGAACAGAAGCTACCGTGACCAGCTCCAGTCTCACGCCGTATGATGAGTGTTTTAGAAATACATGAAAAATTCACCACGACACACTTTCAGAACTTCTGAAGAAACAACATTCATGAGAGAGATGTCATTAAAATTCCTCGATCAACACAATCTCAGACAGTGCACGCACACACACACACACACACACACACACACACACACACACACACACCCTAAACCTACCCATTTCTCACACACACACACACCCCCTAAACCTAACCATCACAAACACACACACACACACAAACACACACACACACACACACACACACACACACACACACTAAACCTACCCATCTCTCACACACTCACACTCACACACACACACACACACCCTAAACCTACCCATCACACACACACACACCCTAAACCTACCCATCTCTCACACACTCACACTCTCACACACACACACACACCCTAAACCTACCATCACACACACACACACACACACACACACACACACACACACACACACACACACACACACTCTAAACCTACCCATCTCTCACACACTCACACACACTGCCCCTAAACCTACCCATCTCTCTCTCTCTCTCTCTCTCTCTCTCTCTCTCTCTCTCTCTCTCTCACACACACACACACACACACACACACTTGGGATAATGTGAGCATATTGTTTTGAATCCTGAAATGTTACACACTGCACCTTTAAGAACACAAACTAGAGGTCGCGTCAGCTATATCATGGTTCTGTTTGTTATCATTATGAAAAAAAATGTTGATGCTCATAAACAGGCTCAATTTTCCTCGCGTCAGATATTATTCGGTAAATCTTTGCGCGCGTCTGTGCTATAGAGTGCGCATCTGACCCCAGTTCAGTTCTGACGGATCCAATCAGGAGCTGGCACAGCGGTTGCCTTGGAAACCCGTCAGATTCACTCATAAAGTCACTGCAAACTTCATCAGCAGCTTCACGTCAATCAATCAGAATAACGACACCCAACACGACCCGGCAAACACACCGTGACCGGCTCTATAACAGCGCTCAGTTCGGGCTCTCTCCTTCAGGACCCCGTCCGGTGTCGGTCGGTTTCAGGCCCATATAACGGCACGGGGAGCGCGCGCGGCTAACCGGCTAACGGCCCCGTGAAAGCGCGCGCCGGTAACTTCAGCGCTCGCGGTTCATCTGAGCCAGGAACTTTGAGTAGTAACCGTGAACGGAAGCGGGAAACCTCACCTTCAGAACCGCGTCGCGATCCACCGGAGGAAAGTCGCGCTCGGATCCACACCGGAGTAAAAGTCGAGCACGCGAGAACCCTACGGTAACCGACACATGATCCGGTACGTCAGAGACGCGCGAGGATTCTCATTCAGTTTATACGTCAATGAACGCGAACTATAAATACTCTATACACACAGCACAGATCAGTCACGTGATGCTCTCCATCCAAACACAACAGCTGGAATCCTTTAATCCAACACACACTCTTCATATGGCCTCGTTTCACACACACACATTTATGAATATTAACAAAAGATAATCCCAACCAGTGAAACAAACCTGAGTTTGTCATGGCATGTTACAGAAACCGTTCTCATCCCAACCTACAGAAATATTCCAGACGATTTGATATGTGTTTCATTTTGGAGAAGGAAGTGGAGAAATGAAACATGATGAACCTGCGTTTTATGAAGGGAACTGATTGCTAGGCCACGCCCCCAAATTAGTATTTATCAATATACCACGCCCCTCATGCTTATTCATCACCAGGTCACGCCCCCAATGCTTATTTATCACCAGGTCACGCCCCCAATGCTTATTTATCACCAGGTCACGCCCCCAATGCTTACTCATTATTAGGCCACGCCCCAACGCTTATTCAGTATTAGGCTACGCCCCCAACGCTTATTCATTATTAGGCCACACCCCAACGCTTATTCATTATTAGGCCACGCCCCAATGCGTATTCATTATTAGGTTACGCCCCAACGCTTATTCATCATCAGGCCACACCCCCAATGCTTATTTATCACCAGGCCACGTCCCCAACACTTATTCATCACCAGGCCACGCCCCCAACGCTTATTCATCATCAGGTCACGCCCCCAACGCTTATTCATTATTAGGCCACACCCCAACGCTTATTTCTCACCAGATCACGCCCCCAACGCTTATTCATTATTAGGCCACACCCCAACGCTTATTTCTCACCAGATCACGCCCCCAACGCTTATTCATTATTAGGCCACGCCCCCAACGCTTATTTATCATCAGGTCACGCCCCCAACGCTTATTCATTATTAGGCCACGCCCCAACGCTTATTCATTATTAGGTTACGCCCCAACGCTTATTCATCATCAGGCCACACCCCCAACGCTTATTTATCACCAGGCCACGCCCCCAACGCTTATTCATCATCAGGCCACGCCCCCAACGCTTATTTTGTCGCAATATTATCCTGTTTGACACTGTGAAGCTGCTTTGACACAATCGTGATTGTAAAAGCGCTATATAAATAAAGTTGATTGATTGATTGATATTTATCACCAGGCCACGCCCCCAACGCTTATTCATCATCAGACCACGCCCCCAACGCTTATTCTTCACCAGGCCACGCCCCCAACGCTTATTATTCATCAGACCACGCCCCTAACGCTT
This sequence comes from Pseudorasbora parva, assembly GCF_024679245.1. Taxonomy (NCBI): domain Eukaryota; kingdom Metazoa; phylum Chordata; class Actinopteri; order Cypriniformes; family Gobionidae; genus Pseudorasbora; species Pseudorasbora parva. The sequence goes on from NC_090190.1 coordinate 44,243,762, forward strand.
ATTCATCACCAGGCCACGCCCCCAACACTTATTCTTCATCAGGCCACGCCCCCAGCACTTATTCATCACCAGGCCACGCCCCCAACGCGTATTCTTCACCAGGTCACGCCCCCAACGCTTATTCTTCATCAGGCCACGCCCCCAGCACTTATTCATCACCAGGCCACGCCCCCAACGCTTATTCTTCATCAGGCCACGCCCCCAGCGCTTGTTTCTCTCTGATATATCAGTGATATTGAACCCCCTTCTGCCACTGCTTTGGTTAATGGTCCCCAGGTGTGAGACTCTATTCGCTGACCTAGAGGGTCAAAATATGATTATTTCAAATCTGGAAAGCCCAAGGAAGAGTCCTGTGGTTTATTGTGTATTCCCCTTCATGAATCCAGCGATGTGATTGGTCAGATGAGACCTGATCATGAGTCTTCTGTAGAGCTGACTCACAGCTGCCCTCTGCTGGCCCATCCGGGTCCTGCTCTACAGTTGAGCTGTTCTACTTTAATAAGCCTCATACTCTAACCCTTCCCATCGCACTAAACTCTGGAGAGATTTCAGGAAAAACTCTATAGCTTTCAACAAACATTATATCATTTCAGTTGTTTTGTAATTTTTTTTATTAAATCGATTTGATCAATACAATAATCGTTACATCAAACTTAAATGTCACATGAATATGAAATGTGAAACAAATGATTGTAAACAACAGCAGATATAAAGTTCAAAAACATGCTGAACACTGAAAATAAAGAAAAACCTTATAAGATGAAATAAATAACTTGAATATGAAACTGAGAAGTGAGAACTGCAGGATAGTCGCATGATTTATGACTGTGTTCATCTATAAAATATGACACTCCATCAGAATCATAACACACAGATACAGAGACCCCGAGTGATTCATATCTCTACATTAGGACAATATCTCTTTTACTTAAGCTCAGATAAAACATTTTATATTTTGCAGTTTTCCTCTAAATAAGCTCAAGAATGATGCTCAGTCATAGACATTTATATAATTATAATATTCATAGACCTACATTATCAAACATAAAAGGCCACGCAGAGTTCTGTGTGGGAGATGCAAACAAACCGAGTCAGTGAACTGAACCGATTCGATGAACCGATTCAATTAACTGAACCGATTCAATTAACTGAACCGATTCACGAACTGAACCGATTAGACCAGAACAGATCTGGTTGAGCATTCAGATAGGAAATTGTCCTGCTGGTGTTTTCTTCAGAAACTTAATCTTAAAATCTCACAGAGAGACACAGTGAGCGTCTTAAAGCCTCCAATAAGTGCATGTTTCTGCTATGAAAGAATGTCATGCATGTGAATAAGATTCAGCAAAGCAGCTCCTTGATTCTGATCTAATAGAATCATTTTCGTCTACTTGCACGTCCTTCACCTGATTATGCATAAAGGGCCTCTATTTAGATTTTTACAATATTCCCTCTCATGCTGTGTGTAATAATGTTTGTGAAAGTAAAAGCTATGTAAAGTTTCAAAGATAAATTGAGTTTTTGTCTCCAAAAGAAAGAATCGATTCTGGACTGAAACGAGTCATCAGTAATTCAGTAGGTTTATAACTAATTTGCATAATGCCGCCTCTGCTCTTGATTGGCTGAACAGCGTCTCTTAGCCCCGCCCTCACTCACCGTTTCTGAGACTGGAATAGTTTAGTTGGTGTTCATGTGGAGAAGTCATTGTGTTCTGCTGAGATTGAGGCGCTCAAACCCACGCTATCGTTACGGTTCGTATTACTGTGTGAAGAGCTGAGATTCAGATATGATAATGAGCGCTTGAAATCTGACCAATCAGATCAGAGGCTCTCAGAGAGGCGGGGCTTAGAGAGACAGAAAGAATCTTTGAACGAACCGTTTCTAGGCTGCTGCGTTCAGCTGGAGTTTGTTTATTAAGCGAGCAGGGCAGCCACCCAGTAGAGCCTTATAGTTATCTATCTATCTATCTATCTATCTATCTATCTATCTATCTATCTATCTATCTATCTATCTATCTATCTATCTATCTATCCATCTATCTATCTATCTATCTATCTATCTATCTATCTATCTATCTATCTATCTATCTATCTATCTATCATGGACCAGCTGGAGTTTGTTTATTAAGCGAGCAGGGCAGCCACCCAGTAGAGCATTACAATAATCTATCTATCTATCTATCTATCTATCTATCTATCTATCTATCTATCTATCTATCTATCTATCTATCTATCTATCTATCTATCTATCTATCTATCTATCTATCTATCTATCTATCTATCTATCTATCATGGACCAGCTGGAGTTTGTTTATTAAGCGAGCAGGGCAGCCACCCAGTAGAGCCTTACAGTAATCTTACAATAAAACTTTGATGATATTGATACGGTCACACCCACACCATCTTTACTGTTCGTATCACTGTGTGTCAGGAGCTGAGATTCAGATATGATAATGAGCGCTTGCTTTCTGACCAATCACAGCAGAGCGGCTCTCAGAGAGGCGGGGCTTAGAGAGACGCTGAGAGACAAGAGCTGACGTGTCAGTGGAGATTATGAGAGAATGGACGTGTGTTTGAGCTCAGGTGCATGAGAACCTGTGGTTGGACACAACATTTGAAAGGAGCATAATAAGGCACTGTAATGAGCCGGCGTGTGTATGTGCGTGTGGTCATGTAAACGTTTCTGCTGGCTGTTTAATTTCATTTTCATTCTTGAGGTTTATTCCATCACTAGATTCATCCGATCATAAGTACCCGGCGGTTCTGCTAGAAGTTTCGTCATTGATTCTGATTTTCTCCCGTTATGGCTGTGAAGCGATCTGTCCTGTATAAAGCGGACTCGACACACTTCCTGTTTGTGCATGAGCTTCTCCTGTGTGATGGTTACGTGGGCCGTGCGGCTCGCCTCAGCTGGCGTCTGCGTGGCTCAGCGATGTCTCGGGTCTGCCGCTGTATGCCGGGCGAGCGGAGCTCCTCCTCCTCCTCCTGAACCGGCCGCGGCGGGGGATAGTTGGGCTGATAGTAGGAGCCGTAGCTGCCGTAGGGGTCCTCTTCCTCGGCCTCAGCCTCCGGGCCATACGGCTGGTACGAGCTGGGCGGAAGTTGGACTGCAGGAACATCTGTGTCAGTGAGGTCGCCATCAAAGCCCGGCTCTGACCCGCACAAGCAGCACCAACATTAACAGGAGACGGACACACACGGACAGACACGGACAGGACACACATTACTGACACAGCGGCTCTCAACCGACGGACCAGCGGCCAATGATTGGTCATGTGAACGGACAGGTCATGTGACGCATCTCATTAAAAACATTAACGAAAATGTCCATTAACGTAACGGATACCACAGCACACCTTCAGGAGTCTAGAGGAGTCCATCAGAGACGGGTCAGCAACACAATATGTTATGCCTGATCGGTGTAAATATTCAATAATCAGGATATATTTGCTGCTTTGGTACGGTGTTGATGTTGAATGTAAAAATATGAGCCGAAACCAGTTGAGAACCGCTTAGATAAAGAGTTAGTTCATCCATAAACAAACCTTCCATCATCCGTTCCTTCAGGAGCAGTGTGTGTGTTCACACAGGATACATTCAGATCATTGATGAAGTCAGAAATGAAGTTTGTTCTCTAGACGACACTCAAATAATTCACATCGCAAACCTAACCTGAGCCTCCTGAGGGAACGGTGACAGAATGATTGCATTGTTCTGTGTGAACTCTCTCCTGACTGTCATCAGTGGAAAGGCCACACCCCCGGCCCCGCCCACATATACACATTAATATTCATTAGTTGAAAGGCCACACCCCCTGATCCACCCACATATACACATTAATATTCATTAGTTGAAAGGCCACACCCCCTGATCCACCCACATATACACATTAATATTCATTAGTTGAAAGGCCACACCCCCTGATCCACCCACATATACACATTAATATTCATTAGTTGAAAGGCCACACCCCCGGCCCCGCCCACATATATACATTAATATTCATCAGTTGAAAGGCCACACCCCCCGCCCCATACCCGTCACTGTTCATGCGTGAGGTTTCAGTGTGTTAGATACAGACTTGCCAAATGAAACATGCAACACATTGAAGTCGAGAAACAATACTAGCATTTTAAATGTTCAGAATTCATGACATGCTTCACACACACACACACACATCATGGTTCTGTTTTATTATGAATGCGGGCAGCATTAATATTCCTGAACAGCCAGAGAGCATGACAGAAGCCACATGAAGGTCAGGACACACACACACACACACACACACACACACACACACACTCACCTCCCACGTTGTAGCCGAGGCAGGCGTTCTGGTCGCAGTATCCGGGTGGGCCTGCGGGACCCACGGGGCCGGGTGTTCCGGGTCTGCCGGGACTCCCAGGGTTACCGGGGCGACCAGACGGACCTGGACTTCCTGTCCTCCCTTCACCAGGAGGACCTGTGGCACAGCAGGAAGCAGATTCTTCAACTTCCTGTTTCATATCGTGTGTGTGTGTGAGTGTGTGTGTGTGTGTGTGTGTGTGTGTGTGTGTGTGTGTGTGTGTGTGTGTGTGTGTGTGTGTACCTGGAGGTCCTGCAGCTCCTCTCGGCCCCTGAACACCCACACCTTGATTACCTCTCTCTCCCTTCTCACCCGGAGGGCCTGATGATGAAAACACACACACACACACACACACACACACGATCATTACTGTATAAAGTGACGCAGGAGTGACACACACTAGTGTTGGAGTGGTGTTTCCACCTCTGGCTCCAGGCTGGCCGTTCTCTCCGTTGCTGCCGGGGAATCCGGGTCGCCCGGGCGGGCCCTGCTCTCCCTGAGGTCCTGTAGCGCCCTGTCGGCCCGGTTCTCCCGGAGGCCCGGGGACGGTGCGGATCGACACCGGCTGGCTGGGAATGTGGTTCAGAACCGAGCTGTAGCGCGCCATGTGGCCTGCGAACCAGAGGAGCGGCGTCAGACACACAACACAATCCCAGCATGCCAAGCGCATGTCAGCGGTCATACACACTCACAAACACACACACACACACACACACACACACACACACACACTGCCCCTAAACCTACCAATCACAGGAAACATTCTGCATATTTACTTTCTCAAAAAAACTCCTCCTGTATGATTTATAAGACGTTTTCCTCATGGGAGGAAATGTCCCCACAAGGACAAGGATTACGGATATTATCTTTTTGGGGACATTTTGTCCCCATAACATAGGGATTACCAGCCCACACACACACACACACTTACACACACAGTCACACACACACACACTTACTCTGGATCAGCTGCTCACACACTTGTCTGGCGATCTCTTGCACAGAAGACGTGGACTGGACTTCACCCTGTGTGTGACAGAAGAGTGTGAGGAAGCTGTGGTTAGGGATAGGGATAGATTAGGTTAGGGATAAGGATAGATTAGGGATAGGGATAGATTAGGGATAGGGATATGTTAGGGATAGAGAAAGGTTAGATTAGGGATAGGGATATGTTAGGGATAGAGATAGTTTAGGTTAGGGATAAGGATAGATTAGGGATAGGGATATGTTAGGGATAGAGATAGGTTAGATTAGGGATAAGGATAGATTAGGGATAGGGATAGATTAGGGATAGGGATATGTTAGGGATAGAGATAGGTTAGATTAGGGATAAGGATAGATTAGGGATAGGGATATGTTAGGGATAGAGATAGGTTAGATTAGGGATAAGGATAGATTATGGATAGGGATAGATTAGGGATAGATATATGTTAGGGATAGAGATAGGTTAGATTATGGATAGGGATAGATTAGGGATCGATATATGTTAGGGATAGAGATAGGTTAGATTAGGGATAGGGATAGATTAGGGATCGATATATGTTAGGGATAGAGATAGGTTAGATTAGGGATAGGGATAGATTAGGGATAGGGATAGATTAGATTAGGGATAAGGATAGATTAGGGATAGGGATATGTTAGGGATAGAGATAGGTTAGATTAGGGATAAGGATAGATTAGGGATAGATATATGTTAGGGATAGAGATAGGTTAGGTTAGGGATAAGGATAGATTATGGATAGGGATAGATTAGGGATAGATATATGTTAGGGATAGAGATAGGTTAGATTATGGATAGGGATAGATTAGGGATCGATATATGTTAGGGATAGAGATAGGTTAGATTAGGGATAAGGATAGATTATGGATAGGGATAGATTAGGGATAGATATATGTTAGGGATAGAGATAGGTTAGGTTAGGGATAAGGATAGATTATGGATAGGGATAGATTAGGGATAGATATATGTTAGGGATAGAGATAGGTTAGATTAGGGATAAGGATAGATTAGGGATAGATATATGTTAGGGATAGAGATAGGTTAGATTAGGGATAGGGATAGATTAGGGATCGATATATGTTAGGGATAGAGATAGGTTAGATTAGGGATAGGGATAGATTAGGGATACGGATATGTTAGGGATAGAGATAGGTTAGATTAGGGATAAGGATAGATTATGGATAGGGATAGATTAGGGATAGATATATGTTAGGGATAGAGATAGGTTAGGTTAGGGATAAGGATAGATTATGGATAGGGATAGATTAGGGATAGATATATGTTAGGGATAGAGATAGGTTAGATTATGGATAGGGATAGATTAGGGATCGATATATGTTAGGGATAGAGATAGGTTAGATTAGGGATAGGGATAGATTAGGGATCGATATATGTTAGGGATAGAGATAGGTTAGATTAGGGATAGGGATAGATTAGGGATAGATATATGTTAGGGATAGAGATAGGTTAGATTATGGATAGGGATAGATTAGGGATCGATATATGTTAGAGATAGAGATAGGTTAGATTAGGGATAAGGATAGATTAGGGATAGGGATATGTTAGGGAAAGAGATAGGTTAGATTAGGGATAGGGATATGTTAGGGATAGAGATAGGTTAGATTAGGGATAAGGATAGATTATGGATAGGGATAGATTAGGGATAGAGATAGGTTAGATTAGGGATAAGGATAGATTATGGATAGGGATAGATTAGGGATAGGGATATGTTAGGGATAGAGATAGGTTAGATTAGGGATAAGGATAGATTAGGGATAGGGATATGTTAGGGATAGAGATAGGTTAGATTAGGGATAGGGATAGATTAGGGATCGATATATGTTAGGGATAGAGATAGGTTAGATTAGGGATAAGGATAGATTAGGGATAGGGATATGTTAGGGATAGAGATAGGTTAGATTAGGGATAAGGATAGATTATGGATAGGGATAGATTAGGGATAGGGATATGTTAGGGATAGAGATAGGTTAGATTAGGGATAAGGATAGATTAGGGATAGGGATATGTTAGGGATAGAGATAGGTTAGATTAGGGATAAGGATAGATTAGGGATAGGGATATGTCAGGGATAGAGATAGGCTAGATTAGGGATAAGGATATGTTAGGGATAGAGATAGGTTAGATTATGGATAGGGATAGATTAGGGATAGATATATGTTAGGGATAGAGATAGGTTAGATTAGGGATAAGGATAGATTAGGGATAGGGATAGATTAGGGATATAGATAGGTTAGGTTAGGGATAGGGATATGTTAGGGATAGAGATAGGTTAGATTAGGGATAGGGATAGATTAGGGATATAGATAGGTTAGGTTAGGGATAGGGATATGTTAGGGATAGAGATAGGATAGATTAGGGATAGGGATATGTTAGGGATAGAGATAGTTTAGGTTAGGGATAAGGATAGATTATGGATAGGGATATGTTAGGGATAGAGATAGGTTAGATTAGGGATAGGGATAGATTAGGGATATAGATAGGTTAGGTTAGGGATAGGGATATGTTAGGGATAGAGATAGGATAGATTAGGGATAGGGATATGTTAGGGATAGAGATAGGTTAGATTAGGGATAGGGATATGTTAGGGATAGAGATAGGTTAGGTTAGGGATAGGGATATGTTAGGGATAGAGATAGGATAGATTAGGGATAGGGATATGTTAGGGATAGAGATAGGTTAGGTTAGGGATAGGGATATGTTAGGGATAGAGATAGGTTAGATTAGGGATAGGGATAGATTAGGGATATAGATAGGTTAGGTTAGGGATAGGGATATGTTAGGGATAGAGATAGGTTAGATTAGGGATAGGGATAGATTAGGGATATAGATAGGTTAGGTTAGGGATAGGGATATGTTAGGGATAGAGATAGGATAGATTAGGGATAGGGATATGTTAGGGATAGAGATAGTTTAGGTTAGGGATAAGGATAGATTATGGATAGGGATATGTTAGGATAGAGATAGGTTAGGTTAGGGATAGGGATAGATTAGGGATAGGGATAGATTAGGGATAGGGATAGGTTAGGGATAGAGATAGGTTAGGTTAGGGATAGGGATAGATTAGGGATAGGGATAGGTTTGGTTAGGGTTAGGTTAGGGTTAGTTAGGGATAGGTTAGGATTAGGGATAGGTTAGGGACAGGGATAGGTTAGGGACAGGGATAGGTTAGGGTTAGGGAAAGGGATAGGTTAGGGTTAGGGACAGGGATAGGTTAGGGAGTAGGAGTAGGAGAGAACACTTACCCGCTCACCCTTCTCTCCCTTAGATCCCGCGGGGCCCTAAACACAGAGAGAGGCTTTAGCATCGCTCCGATCACGTGTGTGTGTGTGTGTGTGTGTGTGTGTGCGGATGGACGTACCGGCGGTCCCTGTTCTCCTCTAGGTCCTGCGGGGCCGTTTTCTCCAGGGGCCCCAGGGGCTCCTGGACCTCCCTGTTATAACACACACACACACACACACACCACATTCATACGGTTTGTGACCAATTCAATATGACTGTAAGATAATATGTTGATTATTGTGATTATTGAAGAAAATACTGAACAAAACAAATATATTGTAATATTACTATTGTACGTGTAAAATAAACACAGAGTATTCAATTAGTGTTACAACACATTATATTAGTTTTACATATAATCGCATTAATAATAACTTTAAAATAACATAAAATTGGATAATATATAGAGTTTTTAAGTGCTGGAAAATGAGTGTGTGGACTCACTATATTTCCCGGCGCTCCCACTCGTCCCTGAGGACCGTCTGGACCCGGCAAACCCTGTGGAGATGAAACACACATGATCACACACACACACACACAAACACACACACACACACACACACACACACACACACACACACACACACACACACACACACACACACACACACACACACACACACAGCTGTAATGTGACGTGGCTGACGGACATTTACCCGAGCTCCTGCAGGCCCTTCCCGTCCCGGAGAGCCGGGAGAGCCAGGAACGCCCTACAGGAAGACACAAGAGGAGGTCAGACACACACACACACACACACACACACACTTCAGTGTATTTTTACTGTCTTTTACCTGCAGCCCTGGAGGCCCCGCGTCTCCCTTCTGCCCCGTCTCCCCCGGGGCGCCCTGAACACAACACACATTTTGGCATTAAATGTCTATTTTCTAAATGTGTGTTTTTATAAAGATGTTTGGATGTTGAAGCGTCAGTGATGCGAGTGCGGTTTAAGCTCCGCCCCTGGGGTTTCTCCAATCACAGAGTGCGGTTTAAGCTCCGCCCCTGGGGTTTCTCCAATCACAGAGTGCGGTTTAAGCTCCGCCCCTGGGGTTTCTCCAATCACAGAGTGCGGTTTAAGCTCCGCCCCTGGGGTTTCTCCAATCACAGAGTGCGGTTTAAGCTCCGCCCCTGGGGTTTCTCCAATCACAGAGTGCGGTTTAAGCTCCGCCCCTGCGGTTTCTCCAATCACAGTGCGGTTTAAGCTCCGCCACTGCGGTTTCTCCAATCACAGAGTGCGGTTTAAGCTCCGCCCCTGCGGACTTTCCAATCACAGAGTGCAGTTTAAGCTCCGCCCCTGCGGACTTTCCAATCACAGAGTGCAGTTTAAGCTCCGCCCCTGCGGTTTCTCCAATCACAGAGTGCGGTTTAAGCTCCGCCCCTGCGGTTTCTCCAATCACAGAGTGCAGTTTAAGCTCCGCCCCTGCGGATTCTCCTATCACAGAGTGCGGTTTAAGCTCCGCACCTGCAGATTCTCCAATCACAGAGTGCGGTTTAAGCTCCGCCCCTGCAGATTCTCCTATCACAGAGTGCGGTTTAAGCACCGCCCCTGCAGATTCTCCAATCACAGAGTGCAGTTTAAGCTCCGCCCCTGCAGATTCTCCAATCACAGAGTGCGGTTT
>NC_090190.1:44256521-44271521 GCF_024679245.1 Pseudorasbora parva
CAGGACACTCAGACTGAATCCCCTGCGCTCTGTGATCCTGACCTTGTGGAAACTGCCGTAGAAGAGTTTCTGGATCTCCGCGTCCTCAAACGTCACCGTCTGAAAATCCCCCTTGTAATCGGTGTTGAAAAAGGTCAGAGTCTTTCCTGCATCTGCGGACCGAGATCACATTTCAAACATATTTTATACCCATGACCTTTTTTATCAGAGCCGATTTACTTCAGATCTGTACTTTACTCAAGTACATTTGAGAGGCAGATATTTTACTCTTTACTCCGCTACATTTCTATTCATAACCGTAAGCACCGTTACTTCTTCTAAAAAAAAGAAAAAAAGAAAAATCTCGGAAACCCTCAATGTGTGGTTTCCCTCTCAATCGTGATTGGATTGTGCAGGTCCACTGATTGGGACAGCCATCAGTAGCATCAGAAATCTGACTGTAGTGCTTTACTAGAGTAGACATCTGACTGTAGTGCTTTACTAGAGTAGGCATCTGACTGTAGTGCTTTACTAGAGTAGACATCTGACTGTAGTGCTTTACTAGAGTAGACATCAGACTGTAGAGCTTTACTAGAGTAGACATCTGACTGTAGAGCTTTACTAGAGTAGACATCTGACTGTAGTGCTTTACTAGAGTAGACATCTGACTGTAGAGCTTTACTAGAGTAGACATCTGACTGTAGAGCTTTACTAGAGTAGACATCTGACTGTAGCGCTTTACTAGAGTAGACATCTGACTGTAGCGCTTTACTAGAGTAGACATCTGACTGTAGCGCTTTACTAGAGTAGACATCTGACTGTAGTGCTTTACTAGAGTAGTCATCTGACTGTAGTGCTTTACTAGAGTAGACATCTGACTGTAGTGCTTTACTAGAGTAGTCATCTGACTGTAGTGCTTTACTAGAGTAGACATCTGACTGTAGCGCTTTACTAGAGTAGACATCTGACTGTAGAGCTTTACTAGAGTAGACATCTGACTGTAGCGCTTTACTAGAGTAGACATCTGACTGTAGCGCTTTACTAGAGTAGACATCTGACTGTAGTGCTTTACTAGAGTAGTCATCTGACTGTAGTGCTTTACTAGAGTAGACATCTGACTGTAGTGCTTTACTAGAGTAGTCATCTGACTGTAGAGCTTTACTAGAGTAGACATCTGACTGTAGCGCTTTACTAGAGTAGTCATCTGACTGTAGTGCTTTACTAGAGTAGTCATCTGACTGTAGTGCTTTACTAGAGTAGACATCTGACTGTAGTGCTTTACTAGAGTAGTCATCTGACTGTAGTGCTTTACTAGAGTAGACATCTGACTGTAGTGCTTTACTAGAGTAGACATCTGACTGTAGTGCTTTACTAGAGTAGACATCTGACTGTAGTGCTTTACTAGAGTAGACATCTGACTGTAGTGCTTTACTAGAGTAGTCATCTGACTGTAGTGCTTTACTAGAGTAGACATCTGACTGTAGTGCTTTACTAGAGTAGACATCTGACTGTAGTGCTTTACTAGAGTAGTCATCTGACTGTAGAGCTTTACTAGAGTAGACATCTGACTGTAGTGCTTTACTAGAGTAGACATCTGACTGTAGCGCTTTACTAGAGTAGACATCTGACTGTAGTGCTTTACTAGAGTAGTCATCTGACTGTAGTGCTTTACTAGAGTAGACATCTGACTGTAGTGCTTTACTAGAGTAGACATCTGACTGTAGTGCTTTACTAGAGTAGTCATCTGACTGTAGAGCTTTACTAGAGTAGACATCTGACTGTAGTGCTTTACTAGAGTAGACATCTGACTGTAGCGCTTTACTAGAGTAGACATCTGACTGTAGAGCTTTACTAGAGTAGACATCTGACTGTAGTGCTTTACTAGAGTAGACATCTGACTGTAGTGCTTTACTAGAGTAGTCATCTGACTGTAATGCTTTACTAGAGTAGACATCTGACTGTAGTGCTTTACTAGAGTAGACATCTGACTGTAGTGCTTTACTAGAGTAGACATCTGACTGTAGTGCTTTACTAGAGTAGTCATCTGACTGTAATGCTTTACTAGAGTAGACATCTGACTGTAGTGCTTTACTAGAGTAGACATCTGACTGTAGTGCTTTACTAGAGTAGACATCTGACTGTAGTGCTTTACTAGAGTAGACATCTGACTGTAGTGCTTTACTAGAGTAGACATCTGACTGTAATGCTTTACTAGAGTAGACATCTGACTGTAGTGCTTTACTAGAGTAGACATCTGACTGTAGTGCTTTACTAGAGTAGACATCTGACTGTAGTGCTTTACTAGAGTAGACATCTGACTGTAGTGCTTTACTAGAGTAGACATCTGACTGTAGTGCTTTACTAGAGTAGACATCTGACTGTAGTGCTTTACTAGAGTAGACATCTGACTGTAGTGCTTTACTAGAGTAGACATCTGACTGTAGTGCTTTACTAGAGTAGACATCTGACTGTAGTGCTTTACTAGAGTAGACATCTGACTGTAGTGCTTTACTAGAGTAGACATCTGACTGTAATGCTTTACTAGAGTAGACATCTGACTGTAGTGCTTTACTAGAGTAGACATCTGACTGTAGTGCTTTACTAGAGTAGACATCTGACTGTAGTGCTTTACTAGAGTAGTCATCTGACTGTAATGCTTTACTAGAGTAGACATCTGACTGTAGTGCTTTACTAGAGTAGTCATCTGACTGTAGTGCTTTACTAGAGTAGACATCTGACTGTAGAGCTTTACTAGAGTAGACATCTGACTGTAGTGCTTTACTAGAGTAGACATCTGACTGTAGTGCTTTACTAGAGTAGACATCTGACTGTAGTGCTTTACTAGAGTAGACATCTGACTGTAGCGCTTTACTAGAGTAGACATCTGACTGTAGTGCTTTACTAGAGTAGACATCTGACTGTAGTGCTTTACTAGAGTAGTCATCTGACTGTAGTGCTTTACTAGAGTAGTCATCTGACTGTAATGCTTTACTAGAGTAGACATCTGACTGTGGTGCTTTACTAGAGTAGACATCTGACTTTAGTGCTTTACTAGAGTAGACATCTGACTGTAGTGCTTTACTAGAGTAGTCATCTGACTGTAGAGCTTTACTAGAGTAGACATCTGACTGTAGTGCTTTACTAGAGTAGACATCTGACTGTAGTGCTTTACTAGAGTAGACATCTGACTGCAGCGCTTTACTAGAGTAGTCATCTGACTGTAGTGCTTTACTAGAGTAGACATCTGACTGTAGTGCTTTACTAGAGTAGACATCTGACTGCAGCGCTTTACTAGAGTAGGCATCTGACTGTAGTGCTTTACTAGAGCAGACATCTGACTGTAGCGCTTTACTAGAGTAGACATCTGACTGTGGTGCTTTACTAGAGTAGACATCTGACTGTAGTGCTTTACTAGAGTAGACATCTGACTGTGGTGCTTTACTAGAGTAGACATCTGACTGTAGTGCTTTACTAGAGTAGTCATCTGACTGTAGTGCTTTACTAGAGTAGTCATCTGACTGTAGCGCTTTACTAGAGTAGACATCTGACTGTAGTGCTTTACTAGAGTAGACATCTGACTGTAGCGCTTTACTAGAGTAGACATCTGACTGTAGTGCTTTACTAGAGTATTCATCTGACTGTAGTGCTTTACTAGAGTAGACATCTGACTGTAGCGCTTTACTAGAGTAGACATCTGACTGTAGTGCTTTACTAGAGTAGACATCTGACTGTAGTGCTTTACTAGAGTAGACATCTGACTGTAGTGCTTTACTAGAGTAGACATCTGACTGTAGTGCTTTACTAGAGTAGACATCTGACTGTAGTGCTTTACTAGAGTAGACATCTGACTGTAGTGCTTTACTAGAGTAGACATCTGACTGTAGCGCTTTACTAGAGTATTCATCTGACTGTAGTGCTTTACTAGAGTAGACATCTGACTGTAGTGCTTTACTAGAGTAGACATCTGACTGTAGTGCTTTACTAGAGTAGACATCTGACTGTAGTGCTTTACTAGAGTAGACATCTGACTGTAGTGCTTTACTAGAGTAGACATCTGACTGTAGCGCTTTACTAGAGTATTCATCTGACTGTAGTGCTTTACTAGAGTAGACATCTGACTGTAGTGCTTTACTAGAGTAGACATCTGACTGTAGTGCTTTACTAGAGTAGACATCTGACTGTAGTGCTTTACTAGAGTAGACATCTGACTGTAGTGCTTTACTAGAGTAGACATCTGACTGTGGTGCTTTACTAGAGTAGACATCTGACTGTAGTGCTTTACTAGAGCAGACATCTGACTGTAGCGCTTTACTAGAGTAGACATCTGACTGTGGTGCTTTACTAGAGTAGACATCTGACTGTAGTGCTTTACTAGAGTAGACATCTGACTGTAGTGCTTTACTAGAGTAGACATCTGACTGTGGTGCTTTACTAGAGTAGACATCTGACTGTAGCGCTTTACTAGAGTAGACATCTGACTGTAGTGCTTTACTAGAGTAGTCATCTGACTGTAGTGCTTTACTAGAGTAGGCATCTGACTGTAGCGCTTTACTAGAGTAGACATCTGACTGTGGTGCTTTACTAGAGTAGACATCTGACTGTAGCGCTTTACTAGAGTAGACATCTGACTGTAGTGCTTTACTAGAGTAGACATCTGACTGTAGCGCTTTACTAGAGTAGACATCTGACTGTGGTGCTTTACTAGAGTAGACATCTGACTGTAGTGCTTTACTAGAGTAGTCATCTGACTGTGGTGCTTTACTAGAGTAGACATCTGACTGTGGTGCTTTACTAGAGTAGACATCTGACTGTGGTGCTTTACTAGAGTAGTCATCTGACTGTAGTGCTTTACTAGAGTAGTCATCTGACTGTAGTGCTTTACTAGAGTAGTCATCTGACTGTAGTGCTTTACTAGAGTAGACATCTGACTGCAGCGCTTTACTAGAGTAGTCATCTGACTGTAGTGCTTTACTAGAGCAGACATCTGACTGTAGCGCTTTACTAGAGTAGTCATCTGACTGTAGCGCTTTACTAGAGTAGTCATCTGACTGTAGTGCTTTACTAGAGTAGACATCTGACTGTAGCGCTTTGCTAGAGTAGTCATCTGACTGTAGCGCTTTACTAGAGTAGTCATCTGACTGTAGTGCTTTACTAGAGTAGACATCTGACTGTAGTGCTTTACTAGAGTAGACATCTGACTGTAGCGCTTTACTAGAGTAGACATCTGACTGTAGCGCTTTACTAGAGTAGACATCTGACTGTAGCGCTTTACTAGAGTAGTCATCTGACTGTAGTGCTTTACTAGAGTAGTCATCTGACTGTAGTGCTTTACTAGAGTAGACATCTGACTGTAGTGCTTTACTAGAGTAGACATCTGACTGTAGCGCTTTACTAGAGTAGACATCTGACTGTAGCGATTTACTAGAGTAGACATCTGACTGTAGTGCTTTACTAGAGAAGACATCTGACTGTAGTGCTTTACTAGAGTAGACATCTGACTGTAGTGCTTTACTAGAGTAGTCATCTGACTGTAGAGCTTTACTAGAGTAGACATCTGACTGTAGTGCTTTACTAGAGTAGTCATCTGACTGTAGCGCTTTACTAGAGTAGACATCTGACTGTAGCGCTTTACTAGAGTAGTCATCTGACTGTAGCGCTTTACTAGAGTAGACATC
Organism: Pseudorasbora parva; assembly: GCF_024679245.1. Classification (NCBI taxonomy): domain Eukaryota; kingdom Metazoa; phylum Chordata; class Actinopteri; order Cypriniformes; family Gobionidae; genus Pseudorasbora; species Pseudorasbora parva. Next base: position 44,262,176 of record NC_090190.1, read on the forward strand.
TGACTGTAGCGCTTTACTAGAGTAGACATCTGACTGTAGCGCTTTACTAGAGTAGACATCCGACTGTAGCGCTTTACTAGAGTAGACATCTGACTGTAGCGCTTTACTAGAGTAGTCATCTGACTGTAGTGCTTTACTAGAGTAGACATCTGACTGTAGTGCTTTACTAGAGTAGACATCTGACTGTAGTGCTTTACTAGAGTAGACATCTGACTGTAGTGCTTTACTGGAGTAGGCATCTGACTGTAGAGCTTTACTAGAGTAGTCATCTGACTGTAGCGCTTTACTAGAGTAGTCATCTGACTGTAGAGCTTTACTAGAGTAGTCATCTGACTGTAGCGCTTTACTAGAGTAGTCATCTGACTGTAGAGCTATACTAGAGTAGACATCTGACTGTAGTGCTTTACTAGAGTAGTCATCTGACTGTAGTGCTTTACTAGAGTAGACATCTGACTGTAGTGCTTTACTGGAGTAGACATCTGACTGTAGTGCTTTACTAGAGTAGACATCTGACTGCAGCGCTTTACTAGAGTAGTCATCTGACTGTAGAGCTTTACTAGAGTAGTCATCTGACTGTAGCGCTTTACTAGAGTAGACATCTGACTGTAGAGCTTTACTAGAGTAGACATCTGACTGTAGTGCTTTACTAGAGTAGACATCTGACTGTAGTGCTTTACTAGAGTAGACATCTGACTGTAGTGCTTTACTAGAGTAGACATCTGACTGTAGTGCTTTACTAGAGTAGACATCTGACTGTAGTGCTTTACTGGAGTAGACATCTGACTGTAGTGCTTTACTAGAGTAGACATCTGACTGCAGCGCTTTACTAGAGTAGTCATCTGACTGTAGAGCTTCACTAGAGTAGTCATCTGACTGTAGCGCTTTACTAGAGTAGACATCTGACTGTAGAGCTTTACTAGAGTAGACATCTGACTGTAGTGCTTTACTAGAGTAGACATCTGACTGTAGTGCTTTACTAGAGTAGACATCTGACTGTAGAGCTTTACTAGAGTAGACATCTGACTGTAGTGCTTTACTAGAGTAGACATCTGACTGTAGTGCTTTACTAGAGTAGACATCTGACTGTAGTGCTTTACTAGAGTAGACATCTGACTGTAGTGCTTTACTGGAGTAGGCATCTGACTGTAGAGCTTTACTAGAGTAGTCATCTGACTGTAGCGCTTTACTAGAGTAGACATCTGACTGTAGAGCTTTACTAGAGTAGACATCTGACTGTAGTGCTTTACTAGAGTAGACATCTGACTGTAGAGCTTTACTAGAGTAGTCATCTGACTGTAGTGCTTTACTAGAGTAGTCATCTGACTGTAGTGCTTTACTAGAGTAGACATCTGACTGTAGAGCTTTACTAGAGTAGTCATCTGACTGTAGTGCTTTACTAGAGTAGTCATCTGACTGTAGCGCTTTACTAGAGTAGACATCTGACTGTGGTGCTTTACTAGAGTAGACATCTGACTGTAGCGCTTTACTAGAGTAGACATCTGACTGTAGTGCTTTACTAGAGTAGTCATCTGACTGTGGTGCTTTACTAGAGTAGACATCTGACTGTGGTGCTTTACTAGAGTAGTCATCTGACTGTAGTGCTTTACTAGAGTAGTCATCTGACTGTAGTGCTTTACTAGAGTAGTCATCTGACTGTAGTGCTTTACTAGAGTAGACATCTGACTGCAGCGCTTTACTAGAGTAGTCATCTGACTGTAGTGCTTTACTAGAGCAGACATCTGACTGTAGCGCTTTACTAGAGTAGTCATCTGACTGTAGCGCTTTACTAGAGTAGTCATCTGACTGTAGCGCTTTACTAGAGTAGTCATCTGACTGTAGCGCTTTACTAGAGTAGACATCTGACTGTAGCGCTTTACTAGAGTAGACATCTGACTGTAGCGCTTTACTAGAGTAGACATCTGACTGTAGCGCTTTACTAGAGTAGACATCTGACTGTAGTGCTTTACTAGAGTAGACATCTGACTGTAGTGCTTTACTAGAGTAGACATCTGACTGTAGTGCTTTACTAGAGTAGACATCTGACTGTAGTGCTTTACTAGAGTAGTCATCTGACTGTAGTGCTTTACTAGAGTAGACATCTGACTGTAGTGCTTTACTAGAGTAGGCATCTGACTGTAGAGCTTTACTAGAGTAGACATCTGACTGTAGTGCTTTACTAGAGTAGACATCTGACTGTAGTGCTTTACTAGAGTAGACATCTGACTGTAGAGCTTTACTAGAGTAGACATCTGACTGTAGTGCTTTACTAGAGTAGACATCTGACTGTAGTGCTTTACTGGAGTAGGCATCTGACTGTAGAGCTTTACTGGAGTAGGCATCTGACTGTAGAGCTTTACTAGAGTAGACATCTGACTGTAGTGCTTTACTAGAGTAGACATCTGACTGTAGTGCTTTACTGGAGTAGGCATCTGACTGTAGAGCTTTACTAGAGTAGACATCTGACTGTAGTGCTTTACTAGAGTAGACATCTGACTGTAGTGCTTTACTAGAGTAGACATCTGACTGTAGAGCTTTACTAGAGTAGACATCTGACTGTAGTGCTTTACTAGAGTAGACATCTGACTGTAGAGCTTTACTAGAGTAGACATCTGACTGTAGCGCTTTACTAGAGTAGTCATCTGACTGTAGTGCTTTACTAGAGTAGTCATCTGACTGTAGTGCTTTACTAGAGTAGACATCTGACTGTAGAGCTTTACTAGAGTAGTCATCTGACTGTAGTGCTTTACTAGAGTAGTCATCTGACTGTAGCGCTTTACTAGAGTAGACATCTGACTGTGGTGCTTTACTAGAGTAGACATCTGACTGTAGTGCTTTACTAGAGTAGACATCTGACTGTAGCGCTTTACTAGAGTAGTCATCTGACTGTAGTGCTTTACTAGAGTAGTCATCTGACTGTGGTGCTTTACTAGAGTAGGCATCTGACTGTAGTGCTTTACTAGAGTAGACATCTGACTGTAGTGCTTTACTAGAGTAGACATCTGACTGTAGTGCTTTACTAGAGTAGACATCTGACTGTAGTGCTTTACTAGAGTAGACATCTGACTGCAGCGCTTTACTAGAGTAGACATGTGACTGTAGTGCTTTACTAGAGCAGACATCTGACTGTAGTGCTTTACTAGAGTAGACATGTGACTGTAGTGCTTTACTAGAGTAGACATCTGACTGTAGTGCTTTACTAGAGTAGACATCTGACTGTAGAGCTTTACTAGAGTAGACATCTGACTGTAGCGCTTTACTAGAGTAGACATCTGACTAGTGCTTTACTAGAGTAGTCATCTGACTGTAGAGCTTTACTAGAGTAGACATCTGACTGTAGTGCTTTACTAGAGTAGTCATCTGACTGTAGTGCTTTTACTAGAGTAGACATCTGACTGTAGTGCTTTACTAGAGTAGACATCTGACTGTAGTGCTTTACTAGAGTAGTCATCTGACTGTAGTGCTTTACTAGAGTAGTCATCTGACTGTAGTGCTTTACTAGAGTAGACATCTGACTGTAGCGCTTTACTAGAGTAGACATCTGACTGTAGCGCTTTACTAGAGTAGTCATCTGACTGTAGTGCTTTACTAGAGTAGACATCTGACTGTAGCGCTTTACTAGAGTAGTCATCTGACTGTAGCGCTTTACTAGAGTAGACATCTGACTGTAGTGCTTTACTAGAGTAGACATCTGACTGTAGTGCTTTACTAGAGTAGTCATCTGACTGTAGAGCTTTACTAGAGTAGACATCTGACTGTAGTGCTTTACTAGAGTAGACATCTGACTGTAGCGCTTTACTAGAGTAGTCATCTGACTGTAGTGCTTTACTAGAGTAGACATCTGACTGTAGCGCTTTACTAGAGTAGTCATCTGACTGTAGCGCTTTACTAGAGTAGACATCTGACTGTAGTGCTTTACTAGAGTAGACATCTGACTGTAGTGCTTTACTAGAGTAGTCATCTGACTGTAGAGCTTTACTAGAGTAGACATCTGACTGTAGAGCTTTACTAGAGTAGTCATCTGACTGTAGTGCTTTACTAGAGTAGACATCTGACTGTAGTGCTTTACTAGAGTAGTCATCTGACTGTAGTGCTTTACTAGAGTAGACATCTGACTGTAGCGCTTTACTAGAGTAGACATCTGACTGTAGCGCTTTACTAGAGTAGTCATCTGACTGTAGTGCTTTACTAGAGTAGACATCTGACTGTAGTGCTTTACTAGAGTAGTCATCTGACTGTAGTGCTTTACTAGAGTAGACATCTGGCTGTAGTGCTTTACTAGAGTAGTCATCTGACTGTAGTGCTTTACTAGAGTAGACATCTGGCTGTAGTGCTTTACAAGAGTAGACATGTGACTGTTGTACTTTTACTTGTACTGAATAAAATTTAGAATCTGTACTTTTACTGAAGTTATGAAGCTGTGTACTCTGTCCGCCTCTGTATTTTATCAACACAAAGCGTGTTACTCACTGTCCAGAATGACTCCCACTAATGGCTCGTTGTTGTTGTCGAGGATTTCCCACAATGCAAAGGGCTCCTGTGGGGTTTCCGGGAGCAGGCGGAACAGCAGCGTGATGGTGTAGTCTGACGGCAGGCCTTCCGGATGGATGAACCTGACGAGAGATCAGGAAGGATTCACATTAACACCTCAAGCTGTGTGAGTTTAGGGTTCAGACCATAGACTGTAAACAAATATGAACATAGTGTCCGTGACGTCACCCATAGGATTTCGATAAGCCATTCTAAAGGGTAAAGTAGATACGAGCGGGCCATTGCCATTGCGCATCATGCTCGGATAACAGAAAATGGGCAAAGAGGCGGGGCGTGGGCGGAGCTTAGGGGACGCAATGACTAACAGACAGCAGACAAACGGCAATCCACCTGTCACTCAAAGTGGCCACACCCTTAATTATTCAGAACCTTAAGGCCTAATATAATTTAAACAAATGAGTTATAAAAAAATGTACCCCCCTCACAGTCACCATAAAGGGCAAAATTAGCCATGTAGGCCAAAACCACAATTTGTACCAGGCTGTAAACATGTGTTATTCTGCTGTAAATTTGGGGATTTTAACATGGGGCTCCATGAGGTTCTGCTCCTTCTGGAGCCTGTCTCTAGTGGCCAGTCAATGAATTGCAGGGGCCCACTTTATATTAGGTGGCCTTAAATACTATGTACTAACATTGTAATTATTCATTTGATACAATGCACTTATTGTGTACACACATGTTTTTACATTGTACTTACATTTTTAAAAAATATCTGTATGTATGTCTGTAATTAATTTGTGTAGTTATATTTGTAATTACACAGTTGGCACATCCCTTACACCTAACCCTACCCTTAAACTGACCCATACCACCACACCTGTCCCTAACCCTACCCTTAAACTGACCCACACCACCACACCTGTCCCTAACCCTACCCTTAAACTGACCCATATCACCACACCTGTCCCTAACTCTACCCTTAAACTGACCCATATCACCACACCTGTCCCTAACCCCACCCTTAAACTGACCCACACCACCACACCTGTCCCTAACCCTACCCTTAAACTGACCCACACCACCACACCTGACCCTAACTCTACCCTTAAACTGACCCACACCACCACACCTGACCCTAACTCTACCCTTAAACTGACCCACACCACCACACCTGACCCTAACTCTACCCTTAAACTGACCCACACCACGACACCTGTCCCTAACCCTACCCTTAAACTGACCCACACCACCACACCTGACCCTAACCCTACCCTTAAACTGACCCACACCACCACACCTGACCCTAACCCTACCCTTAAACTGACCCACACCACCACACCTGACCCTAACTCTACCCTTAAACTGACCCACACCACCACACCTGACTCTAACTCTACCCTTAAACTGACCCACACCACCACACCTGACCCTAACCCTACCCTTAAACTGACCCACACCACCACACCTGACCCTAACCCTACCCTTAAACTGACCCACACCACGACACCTGTCCCTAACCCTACCCTTAAACTGACCCACACCACCACACCTGACCCTTACTCTACCCTTAAACTGACCCACACCACCACACCTGACCCTAACTCTACCCTTAAACTGACCCACACCACGACACCTGTCCCTAACTCTACCCTTAAACTGACCCACACCACCACACCTGACCCTAACTCTACCCTTAAACTGACCCACACCACCACACCTGTCCCTAACCCTACCCTTAAACTGACCCACACCACCACACCTGACCCTAACGCTACCCTTAAACTGACCCACACCACCACACCTGACCCTAACTCTACCCTTAAACTGACCCACACCACCACACCTGTCCCTAACCCTACCCTTAAACTGACCCACACCACCACACCTGACCCTAACTCTACCCTTAAACTGACCCACACCACCACACCTGTCCCTAACCCTACCCTTAAACTGACCCACACCACCACACCTGACCCTAACTCTACCCTTAAACTGACCCACACCACCACACCTGACCCTAACTCTACCCTTAAACTGACCCACACCACCACACCTGTCCCTAACCCTACCCTTAAACTGACCCACACCACCACACCTGACCCTAACCCTACCCTTAAACTGACCCACACCACCACACCTGACCCTAACCCTACCCTTAAACTGACCCACACCATCACACCTGTCCCTAACCCTACCCTTAAACTGACCCACACCACCACACCTGACCCTAACTCTACCCTTAAACTGACCCACACCATCACACCTGACCCTAACCCTACCCTTAAACTGACCCACACCATCACACCTGACCCTAACCCTACCCTTAAACTGACCCACACCACCACACCTGACCCTAACTCTACCCTTAAACTGACCCACACCACCACACCTGACCCTAACTCTACCCTTAAACTGACCCACACCACCACACCTGACCCTAACTCTACCCTTAAACTGACCCACACCACCACACCTGACCCTAACCCTACCCTTAAACTGACCCACACCACCACACCTGACCCTAACACTACCCTTAAACTGACCCACACCACCACACCTGACCCTAACCCTACCCTTAAACTGACCCACACCACCACACCTGACCCTAACTCTACCCTTAAACTGACCCACACCACCACACCTGTCCCTAACCCTACCCTTAAACTGACCCACACCACCACACCTGACCCTAACCCTACCCTTAAACTGACCCACACCACCACACCTGACCCTAACTCTACCCTTAAACTGACCCACACCACCACACCTGTCCCTAACCCTACCCTTAAACTGACCCACACCACCACACCTGTCCCTAACCCTACCCTAAACCTACCCGTATCCACCTCAATATCAGCAAAAGTGCTTTGCAATACAGTTTGAACACAGAAAGTACATTGTATTTATTTTTTGATGTAAGTACATAGTACTTAAGGCCACCTAATATAAAGTGGGGCCAATTGGGGTTTAAATACTTCAGTATTTGGCTTCAACAGAAACTGGGTGAGGTTGTCGCTTGGTTCAGAACCAACCCTAACCCAACATTTGATTTATCCAGAACTTGCCCAATGTTGGTATTATTCCAAATGGTATTATAACCAATCAGGCGTGTGTGTAGCATCACCTGGTGGGCTGAGTGAGTAGCGCGCCGCTGCCGAGTCTGAAGCTGCTGAAGCTGTTGAAGGTCCCTGGCTCCATCGACACGCCGCTCACATTACTGTACAGATGCTCCACCAGCCCAAACATCTCCATCATCCTGAACCCTGATCAACAGACTCTGCAGATCAACAAACACGGCAGAAACATCCACAATTGTTTGTGTGTGTTTGAAATCGCTTACCTGGTAACGTGCTGCCGCTCATGGGAACTGACGGACACGCTACAAACACACACACGCAAACACGTCAACAAACACACACATGCATAGACAAGTAATTATAACTACAGAAAACGGTTTACAATTACTTTATTTTATATTTTAACTACACACACACTTACTTGCTGACGCGGCTTCACAAACGAAGGTGATCAGTTTCTCTTCGATTTTCTTGAAAGCGTCCAGATCGTCCACGAAGAACACGTGTCTCTCGGTGGGTTTGCTGGCGATACTCACCAGCTCGCCATAATCAGCATCGGCAAAACCAATGGCAAACACCACATAACCTGCAAAACACACGCTATGGGAAATATTACGCGTTTAAAGAGTTGGGGACCGTGGCCAGTGATGCCAGTAACGCGTTACTCTAATCTGACGACTTTTCCCAGTAACGAATAATCTAACGCGTTACTATTTCCAAACCAGTAATCAGATTAAAGTCACTTATCCAAGTCACTGGGAGTTACTATTTTAGTCATTTTTCTAAAAAATGTAAAAATATATTTTTGCTTTCTTCTTGCATCTCGCATAGAGTATTTTTTTCAGGAAATATTTTTTAATTTCAACTTAAAATGTCAGGATACTTTGTTGACGTTACTGTTTAAAATGCACTTCCAATAAAGAGAGTGTTGGCAGAACCGGTCGTCATTTCTGTGTTGAGGCGGCAGCTGCTGAATGTCACTAATAAAGTTACTTGTAATCTTACTTAGTTCCTTTTAAAATAAAGTAATCTGTAAAGTAACAGTTACTTTTTAAAGGAGTAATCAGTAATTAGATCATTTTTTTTAAGTAACTGTGGTAACTGACCATAGCACGGCGACACACACACACACACACACACACACACACATGCTCACCTTCCGCTTGGATCTCCTGGGAAACCTGGAGCACGTCGTCTTGGGAACGGCCGTCTGTCAGCACCACCAGCACTTTCGGCACGCCCCTTCTGGCTCCGCCCACCGCCGTCAGCACGGAGTCTTTGACATGCTGCATGGCTCTGCCTGCAGAGGTCAGAGGTCACAAACACTCATGAGCGTTAACTAAAGTATGTGTGTGTGTGTGTTACAGCGGCTGAGTGTGTGAGAGTTGTCTTTGCCTGTCTTTGTGTTTCCTCCTTTATATGAGATCCTCTGAATGGCGTCCAGCAGGCTTTCTTTATCATCATGTGAGCTGAGCTTGAACTCAGTGCGAGCGTCATCACTGAACTGGGCAATGGCCACCTGACACACACACACACACACACACACACACACACACACACACACACACACACACGCACACGCACACGCACACGCACACACACACACTCGTTCAGATCGGAGGTGAATCTTCATAATCATAGATAATAATCATTTAATAAAGTAAATGTCGTGTTACTAAACAATATTTATTACATTTATCTCTACACCCGTCAGATTTAACCTTTTGACCACTGACAGGAGAAATGAATAACACTGCTCTCAACCGACGGACCAGCGGCCA
>NC_090190.1:44276521-44299021 GCF_024679245.1 Pseudorasbora parva
CATCAACACAACCTGAGGAAACCATCACCTACAGCGGAGAAACAAACATCAACATCAACACAACCTGAGGAAACCATCACCTACAGCTGAGAAACAAACATCAACATCAACACAACCTGAGGAAACCATCACCTACAGCAGAGAAACAAACATCAACATCAACACAACCTGAGGAAACCATCACCTACAGCTGAGAAACAAACATCAACATCAACACAACCTGAGGAAACCATCACCTACAGCTGAGAAACAAACATCAACATCAACACAACCTGAGGAAACCATCACCTACAGCTGAGAAACAAACATCAACATCAACACAACCTGAGGAAACCATCACCTACAGCGGAGAAACAAACATCAACATCAACACAACCTGAGGAAACCATCACCTACAGCAGAGAAACAAACATCAACATCAACACAACCTGAGGAAACCATCACCTACAGCGGAGAAACAAACATCAACATCAACACAACCTGAGGAAACCATCACCTACAGCGGAGAAACAAACATCAACATCAACACAACCTGAAGAAACCATCGCCTACAGCAGAGAAACAAACATCAACATCAACACAACCTGAGGAAACCATCACCTACAGCAGAGAAACAAACATCAACATCAACACAACCTGAGGAAACCATCACCTACAGCGGAGAAACAAACATCAACATCAACACAACCTGAGGAAACCATCACCTACAGCTGAGAAACAAACATCAACATCAACACAACCTGAGGAAACCATCACCTACAGCGGAGAAACAAACAACAACATCAACACAACCTGAGGAAACCATCACCTACAGCAGAGAAACAAACATCAACACAACCTGAGGAAACCATCACCTACAGCAGAGAAACAAACATCAACATCAACACAACCTGAGGAAACCATCACCTACAGCAGAGAAACAAACATCAACACAACCTGAGGAAACCATCACCTACAGCGGAGAAAAAAACATCAACAACGACAACATCAACACAACCTGAGGAAACCATCACCTACAGCGGAGAAACAAAAATCAACATCAACACAACCTGAGGAAACCATCACCTACAGCGGAGAAACAAACATCAACACAACCTGAGGAAACCATCACCTACAGTGGAGAAACAAACATCAACAACAACATCAACACAACCTGAGGAAACCATCACCTACAGCGGAGAAACAAACATCAACATCAACACAACCTGAGGAAACCATCACCTACAGTGGAGAAACAAACATCAACAACAACACAACCTGAGGAAACCATCATCTACAGCAGAGAAACAAACATCAACAACATCAACACAACCTGAGGAAACCATCACCTACAGCGGAGAAACAAACATCAACAACAACAACATCAACACAACCTGAGGAAACCATCACCTACAGCGGAGAAACAAACATCAACATCAACACAACCTGAGGAAACCATCACCTACAGCGGAGAAACAAACATCAACATCAACACAACCTGAGGAAACCATCACCTACAGCAGAGAAACAAAAATCAACATCAACACAACCTGAGGAAACCATCACCTACAGCAGAGAAACAAACATCAACATCAACACAACCTGAGGAAACCATCACCTACAGCGGAGAAACAAACATCAACATCAACACAACCTGAGGAAACCATCACCTACAGCAGAGAAACAAAAATCAACATCAACACAACCTGAGGAAACCATCACCTACAGCAGAGAAACAAACATCAACATCAACACAACCTGAGGAAACCATCACCTACAGCGGAGAAACAAACATCAACACAACCTGAGGAAACCATCACCTACAGCAGAGAAACAAACATCAACACAACCTGAGGAAACCATCACCTACAGCGGAGAAACAAAAATCAACATCAACACAACCTGAGGAAACCATCACCTACAGCGGAGAAACAAACATCAACACAACCTGAGGAAACCATCACCTACAGCGGAGAAACAAACATCAACATCAACACAACCTGAGGAAACCATCACCTACAGCGGAGAAACAAACATCAACACAACCTGAGGAAACCATCACCTACAGCGGAGAAACAAACATCAACACAACCTGAGGAAACCATCACCTACAGTGGAGAAACAAACATCAACAACATCAACATCCACACAACCTGAGGAAACCATCACCTACAGCAGAGAAACAAAAATCAACAACAACACAACCTGAGGAAACCATCACCTACAGCAGAGAAACAAAAATCAACAACAACACAACCTGAGGAAACCATCACCTACAGCGAAGAAACAAACATCAACATCAACACAACCTGAGGAAACCATCACCTACAGCAGAGAAACAAAAATCAACAACAACACAACCTGAGGAAACCATCACCTACAGCGGAGAAACAAAAATCAACATCAACACAACCTGAGGAAACCATCACCTACAGCGGAGAAACAAACATCAACACAACCTGAGGAAACCATCACCTACAGTGGAGAAACAAACATCAACAACATCAACATCCACACAACCTGAGGAAACCATCGCCTACAGCGGAGAAACAAACATCAACATCAACACAACCTGAGGAAACCATCGCCTACAGCGGAGAAACAAACATCAACACAACCTGAGGAAACCATCACCTACAGCGGAGAAACAAACATCAACACAACCTGAGGAAACCATCACCTACAGTGGAGAAACAAACATCAACAACATCAACATCCACACAACCTGAGGAAACCATCACCTACAGCGGAGAAACAAACATCAACACAACCTGAGGAAACCATCACCTACAGTGGAGAAACAAACATCAACAACATCAACATCCACACAACCTGAGGAAACCATCGCCTACAGCGGAGAAACAAACATCAACATCAACACAACCTGAGGAAACCATCACCTACAGCAGAGAAACAAAAATCAACATCAACACAACCTGAGGAAACCATCACCTACAGCGGAGAAACAAACATCAACACAACCTGAGGAAACCATCACCTACAGCGGAGAAACAAACATCAACACAACCTGAGGAAACCATCACCTACAGTGGAGAAACAAACATCAACAACAACACAACCTGAGGAAACCATCGCCTACAGCGGAGAAACAAACATCAACAACAACACAACCTGAGGAAACCATCACCTACAGTGGAGAAACAAACATCAACATCAACACAACCTGAGGAAACCATCACCTACAGCGGAGAAACAAACATCAACATCAACACAACCTGAGGAAACCATCACCTACAGTGGAGAAACAAACATCAACATCAACACAACCTGAGGAAACCATCACCTACAGCGGAGAAACAAACATCAACATCAACACAACCTGAGGAAACCATCACCTACAGCGGAGAAACAAACATCAACATCAACACAACCTGAGGAAACCATCACCTACAGCGGAGAAACAAACATCAACATCAACACAACCTGAGGAAACCATCACCTACAGCGGAGAAACAAACATCAACACAACCTGAGGAAACCATCACCTACAGCGGAGAAACAAACATCAACAACAACACAACCTGAGGAAACCATCGCCTACAGCAGAGAAACAAACATCAACATCAACACAACCTGAGGAAACCATCACCTACAGCTGAGAAACAAACATCAACATCAACACAACCTGAGGAAACCATCACCTACAGCAGAGAAACAAACATCAACACAACCTGAGGAAACCATCGCCTACAGCGGAGAAACAAACATCAACATCAACACAACCTGAGGAAACCATCACCTACAGCAGAGAAACAAACATCAACATCAACACAACCTGAGGAAACCATCGCCTTCAGCTGAGAAACAAACATCAACACAACCTGAGGAAACCATCACCTACAGCGGAGAAACAAACATCAACACAACCTGAGGAAACCATCACCTACAGCAGAGAAACAAACATCAACATCAACACAACCTGAGGAAACCATCACCTACAGCTGAGAAACAAACATCAACATCAACACAACCTGAGGAAACCATCACCTACAGCTGAGAAACAAACATCAACACAACCTGAGGAAACCATCACCTACAGCGGAGAAACAAACATCAACAACAACACAACCTGAGGAAACCATCACCTACAGCAGAGAAACAAACATCAACATCAACACAACCTGAGGAAACCATCACCTACAGTGGAGAAACAAACATCAACATCAACACAACCTGAGGAAACCATCGCCTACAGCAGAGAAACAAACATCAACATCAACACAACCTGAGGAAACCATCACCTACAGTGGAGAAACAAACATCAACATCAACACAACCTGAGGACACCATCGCCTACAGCGGAGAAACAAACATCAACATCAACACAACCTGAGGAAACCATCACCTACAGCGGAGAAACAAACATCAACATCAACACAACCTGAGGAAACCATCACCTACAGTGGAGAAACAAACATCAACACAACCTGAGGAAACCATCACCTACAGCGGAGAAACAAACATCAACACAACCTGAGGAAACCATCACCTACAGCGGAGAAACAAACATCAACACAACCTGAGGAAACCATCACCTACAGCGGAGAAACAAACATCAACATCAACACAACCTGAGGAAACCATCACCTACAGCGGAGAAACAAACATCAACATCAACACAACCTGAGGAAACCATCACCTACAGCGGAGAAACAAACATCAACACAACCTGAGGAAACCATCACCTACAGCGGAGAAACAAACATCAACATCAACACAACCTGAGGAAACCATCACCTACAGCGGAGAAACAAACATCAACACAACCTGAGGAAACCATCGCCTACAGCGGAGAAACAAACATCAACATCAACACAACCTGAGGAAACCATCACCTACAGCGGAGAAACAAACATCAACATCAATACAACCTGAGGAAACCATCACCTACAGCAGAGAAACAAACATCAACATCAACACAACCTGAGGAAACCATCACCTACAGCAGAGAAACAAACATCAACATCAACACAACCTGAGGAAACCATCACCTACAGCAGAGAAACAAACATCAACACAACCTGAGGAAACCATCACCTACAGTGGAGAAACAAACATCAACATCAACACAACCTGAGGAAACCATCACCTACAGCGGAGAAACAAACATCAACACAACCTGAGGAAACCATCACCTACAGCGGAGAAACAAACATCAACATCAACACAACCTGAGGAAACCATCACCTACAGCGGAGAAACAAACATCAACATCAACACAACCTGAGGAAACCATCATCTACAGCAGAGAAACAAACATCAACATCAACACAACCTGAGGAAACCATCACCTACAGCGGAGAAACAAACATCAACATCAACACAACCTGAGGAAACCATCACCTACAGCAGAGAAACAAACATCAACATCAACACAACCTGAGGAAATCATCACCTACAGCAGAGAAACAAACATCAACATCAACACAACCTGAGGAAACCATCGCCTACAGCAGAGAAACAAACATCAACACAACCTGAGGAAACCATCGCCTACAGCGGAGAAACAAACAACATCAACATCAACACAACCTGAGGAAACCATCGCCTACAGCAGAGAAACAAACATCAACATCAACACAACCTGAGGAAACCATCACCTACAGCAGAGAAACAAACATCAACATCAACACAACCTGAGGAAACCATCGCCTACAGCGGAGAAACAAACATCAACAACATCAACACAACCTGAGGAAACCATCACCTACAGCGGAGAAACAAACATCAACACAACCTGAGGAAACCATCGCCTACAGCAGAGAAACAAACATCAACATCAACACAACCTGAGGAAACCATCGCCTACAGCGGAGAAACAAACACCAACATCAACATCAACACAACCTGAGGAAACCATCGCCTACAGCAGAGAAACAAACATCAACACAACCTGAGGAAACCATCGCCTACAGCAGAGAAACAAACATCAACATCCACACAACCTGAGGAAACCATCGCCTACAGCGGAGAAACAAACATCAACAACATCAACACAACCTGAGGAAACCATCACCTACAGCGGAGAAACAAACATCAACACAACCTGAGGAAACCATCGCCTACAGCAGAGAAACAAACATCAACATCAACACAACCTGAGGAAACCATCACCTACAGCTGAGAAACAAACATCAACATCAACACAACCTGAGGAAACCATCACCTACAGCGGAGAAACAAACAACAACATCAACACAACCTGAGGAAACCATCACCTACAGCAGAGAAACAAACATCAACACAACCTGAGGAAACCATCACCTACAGCAGAGAAACAAACATCAACATCAACACAACCTGAGGAAACCATCACCTACAGCAGAGAAACAAACATCAACACAACCTGAGGAAACCATCACCTACAGCGGAGAAAAAAACATCAACAACGACAACATCAACACAACCTGAGGAAACCATCACCTACAGCGGAGAAACAAAAATCAACATCAACACAACCTGAGGAAACCATCACCTACAGCGGAGAAACAAACATCAACACAACCTGAGGAAACCATCACCTACAGTGGAGAAACAAACATCAACAACAACATCAACACAACCTGAGGAAACCATCACCTACAGCGGAGAAACAAACATCAACAACAACATCAACACAACCTGAGGAAACCATCACCTACAGCTGAGAAACAAACATCAACATCAACACAACCTGAGGAAACCATCGCCTACAGCAGAGAAACAAACATCAACATCAACACAACCTGAGGAAACCATCACCTACAGCTGAGAAACAAACATCAACATCAACACAACCTGAGGAAACCATCACCTACAGCGGAGAAACAAACAACAACATCAACACAACCTGAGGAAACCATCACCTACAGCAGAGAAACAAACATCAACACAACCTGAGGAAACCATCACCTACAGCGGAGAAACAAACATCAACACAACCTGAGGAAACCATCGCCTACAGCGGAGAAACAAACATCAACACAACCTGAGGAAACCATCACCTACAGCGGAGAAACAAACAACAACATCAACACAACCTGAGGAAACCATCACCTACAGCAGAGAAACAAACATCAACACAACCTGAGGAAACCATCACCTACAGCAGAGAAACAAACATCAACACAACCTGAGGAAACCATCACCTACAGCAGAGAAACAAACATCAACATCAACACAACCTGAGGAAACCATCACCTACAGCAGAGAAACAAACATCAACACAACCTGAGGAAACCATCACCTACAGCGGAGAAAAAAACATCAACAACGACAACATCAACACAACCTGAGGAAACCATCACCTACAGCGGAGAAACAAAAATCAACATCAACACAACCTGAGGAAACCATCACCTACAGCGGAGAAACAAACATCAACACAACCTGAGGAAACCATCACCTACAGTGGAGAAACAAACATCAACAACAACATCAACACAACCTGAGGAAACCATCACCTACAGCAGAGAAACAAACATCAACATCAACACAACCTGAGGAAACCATCACCTACAGCGGAGAAACAAACATCAACACAACCTGAGGAAACCATCACCTACAGCAGAGAAACAAACATCAACACAACCTGAGGAAACCATCACCTACAGCGGAGAAACAAAAATCAACATCAACACAACCTGAGGAAACCATCACCTACAGCGGAGAAACAAACATCAACACAACCTGAGGAAACCATCACCTACAGTGGAGAAACAAACATCAACAACATCAACATCCACACAACCTGAGGAAACCATCACCTACAGCAGAGAAACAAAAATCAACAACAACACAACCTGAGGAAACCATCACCTACAGCGGAGAAACAAACATCAACATCAACACAACCTGAGGAAACCATCACCTACAGCAGAGAAACAAAACATCAACAACAACACAACCTGAGGAAACCATCACCTACAGCGGAGAAACAAAAATCAACATCAACACAACCTGAGGAAACCATCACCTACAGCGGAGAAACAAACATCAACACAACCTGAGGAAACCATCACCTACAGTGGAGAAACAAACATCAACAACATCAACATCCACACAACCTGAGGAAACCATCACCTACAGCAGAGAAACAAAAATCAACATCAACACAACCTGAGGAAACCATCACCTACAGCGGAGAAACAAACATCAACACAACCTGAGGAAACCATCACCTACAGCGGAGAAACAAACATCAACACAACCTGAGGAAACCATCACCTACAGTGGAGAAACAAACATCAACAACAACACAACCTGAGGAAACCATCACCTACAGCAGAGAAACAAACATCAACAACAACACAACCTGAGGAAACCATCACCTACAGTGGAGAAACAAACATCAACATCAACACAACCTGAGGAAACCATCACCTACAGCGGAGAAACAAACATCAACATCAACACAACCTGAGGAAACCATCACCTACAGTGGAGAAACAAACATCAACATCAACACAACCTGAGGAAACCATCACCTACAGCGGAGAAACAAACATCAACATCAACACAACCTGAGGAAACCATCACCTACAGCGGAGAAACAAACATCAACATCAACACAACCTGAGGAAACCATCACCTACAGCGGAGAAACAAACATCAACATCAACACAACCTGAGGAAACCATCACCTACAGCGGAGAAACAAACATCAACACAACCTGAGGAAACCATCACCTACAGCGGAGAAACAAACATCAACACAACCTGAGGAAACCATCACCTACAGCGGAGAAACAAACATCAACAACAACACAACCTGAGGAAACCATCGCCTACAGCAGAGAAACAAACATCAACATCAACACAACCTGAGGAAACCATCACCTACAGCTGAGAAACAAACATCAACATCAACACAACCTGAGGAAACCATCACCTACAGCTGAGAAACAAACATCAACACAACCTGAGGAAACCATCACCTACAGCAGAGAAACAAACATCAACATCAACACAACCTGAGGAAACCATCACCTACAGCTGAGAAACAAACATCAACATCAACACAACCTGAGGAAACCATCACCTACAGCTGAGAAACAAACATCAACACAACCTGAGGAAACCATCACCTACAGCGGAGAAACAAACATCAACAACGACACAACCTGAGGAAACCATCACCTACAGCAGAGAAACAAACATCAACATCAACACAACCTGAGGAAACCATCACCTACAGTGGAGAAACAAACATCAACATCAACACAACCTGAGGAAACCATCGCCTACAGCGGAGAAACAAACATCAACACAACCTGAGGAAACCATCACCTACAGCGGAGAAACAAACATCAACACAACCTGAGGAAACCATCACCTACAGTGGAGAAACAAACATCAACACAACCTGAGGAAACCATCACCTACAGCGGAGAAACGAACATCAACACAACCTGAGGAAACCATCACCTACAGCGGAGAAACAAACATCAACACAACCTGAGGAAACCATCACCTACAGCGGAGAAACAAACATCAACATCAACACAACCTGAGGAAACCATCACCTACAGCGGAGAAACAAACATCAACATCAACACAACCTGAGGAAACCATCACCTACAGCGGAGAAACAAACATCAACACAACCTGAGGAAACCATCACCTACAGCGGAGAAACAAACATCAACATCAACACAACCTGAGGAAACCATCACCTACAGCGGAGAAACAAACATCAACACAACCTGAGGAAACCATCGCCTACAGCGGAGAAACAAACATCAACATCAACACAACCTGAGGAAACCATCACCTACAGCGGAGAAACAAACATCAACATCAATACAACCTGAGGAAACCATCACCTACAGCAGAGAAACAAACATCAACATCAACACAACCTGAGGAAACCATCACCTACAGCAGAGAAACAAACATCAACATCAACACAACCTGAGGAAACCATCACCTACAGCAGAGAAACAAACATCAACACAACCTGAGGAAACCATCACCTACAGTGGAGAAACAAACATCAACATCAACACAACCTGAGGAAACCATCACCTACAGCGGAGAAACAAACATCAACATCAACACAACCTGAGGAAACCATCACCTACAGCGGAGAAACAAACATCAACATCAACACAACCTGAGGAAACCATCACCTACAGCAGAGAAACAAACATCAACATCAACACAACCTGAGGAAACCATCACCTACAGCGGAGAAACAAACATCAACATCAACACAACCTGAGGAAACCATCACCTACAGCGGAGAAACAAACATCAACATCAACACAACCTGAGGAAACCATCATCTACAGCAGAGAAACAAACATCAACATCAACACAACCTGAGGAAACCATCACCTACAGCGGAGAAACAAACATCAACATCAACACAACCTGAGGAAACCATCACCTACAGCAGAGAAACAAACATCAACATCAACACAACCTGAGGAAATCATCGCCTACAGCAGAGAAACAAACATCAACACAACCTGAGGAAACCATCGCCTACAGCGGAGAAACAAACAACATCAACATCAACACAACCTGAGGAAACCATCGCCTACAGCAGAGAAACAAACATCAACATCAACACAACCTGAGGAAACCATCACCTACAGCAGAGAAACAAACATCAACACAACCTGAGGAAACCATCACCTACAGCGGAGAAACAAACATCAACATCAACACAACCTGAGGAAACCATCGCCTACAGCGGAGAAACAAACATCAACAACATCAACACAACCTGAGGAAACCATCACCTACAGCGGAGAAACAAACATCAACACAACCTGAGGAAACCATCGCCTACAGCAGAGAAACAAACATCAACATCAACACAACCTGAGGAAACCATCGCCTACAGCGGAGAAACAAACACCAACATCAACATTAACACAACCTGAGGAAACCATCGCCTACAGCAGAGAAACAAACATCAACATCCACACAACCTGAGGAAACCATCGCCTACAGCGGAGAAACAAACATCAACAACATCAACACAACCTGAGGAAACCATCACCTACAGCGGAGAAACAAACATCAACACAACCTGAGGAAACCATCGCCTACAGCAGAGAAACAAACATCAACATCCACACAACCTGAGGAAACCATCGCCTACAGCGGAGAAACAAACATCAACATCCACACAACCTGAGGAAACCATCACCTACAGCGGAGAAACAAACATCAACAACATCAACACAACCTGAGGAAACCATCACCTACAGCGGAGAAACAAACATCAACAACATCAACACAACCTGAGGAAACCATCACCTACAGCAGAGAAACAAACATCAACATCAACACAACCTGAGGAAACCATCACCTACAGCGGAGAAACAAACATCAACAACATCAACACAACCTGAGGAAACCATCACCTACAGCAGAGAAACAAACATCAACACAACCTGAGGAAACCATCACCTACAGCGGAGAAACAAACATCAACATCCACACAACCTGAGGAAACCATCACCTACAGCGGAGAAACAAACATCAACAACATCAACACAACCTGAGGAAACCATCACCTACAGCAGAGAAACAAACATCAACACAACCTGAGGAAACCATCACCTACAGCGGAGAAACAAACATCAACACAACCTGAGGAAACCATCGCCTACAGCAGAGAAACAAACATCAACATCCACACAACCTGAGGAAACCATCGCCTACAGCGGAGAAACAAACATCAACATCCACACAACCTGAGGAAACCATCACCTACAGCGGAGAAACAAACATCAACAACATCAACACAACCTGAGGAAACCATCGCCTACAGCAGAGAAACAAACATCAACATCAACACAACCTGAGGAAACCATCGCCTACAGCAGAGAAACAAACATCAACATCAACACAACCTGAGGAAACCATCACCTACAGCGGAGAAACAAACATCAACATCAACACAACCTGAGGAAACCATCACCTACAGCAGAGAAACAAACATCAACATCAACACAACCTGAGGAAACCATCACCTACAGCGGAGAAACAAACATCAACATCAACACAACCTGAGGAAACCATCGCCTACAGCGGAGAAACAAACATCAACATCCACACAACCTGAGGAAACCATCACCTACAGCGGAGAAACAAACATCAACAACATCAACACAACCTGAGGAAACCATCACCTACAGCAGAGAAACAAACATCAACAACATCAACACAACCTGAGGAAACCATCACCTACAGCGGAGAAACAAACATCAACATCAACACAACCTGAGGAAACCATCACCTACAGCGGAGAAACAAACATCAACATCAACACAACCTGAGGAAACCATCATCTACAGCAGAAAAACAAACATCAACATCAACACAACCTGAGGAAACCATCACCTACAGCAGAGAAACAAACATCAACATCAACACAACCTGAGGAAACCATCACCTACAGCAGAGAAACAAACATCAACATCAACACAACCTGAGGAAACCATCACCTACAGCGGAGAAACAAACATCAACATCAACACAACCTGAGGAAACCATCACCTACAGCTGAGAAACAAACATCAACATCAACACAACCTGAGGAAACCATCACCTACAGCGGAGAAACAAACAACAACATCAACACAACCTGAGGAAACCATCACCTACAGCTGAGAAACAAACATCAACATCAACACAACCTGAGGAAACCATCACCTACAGCAGAGAAACAAACATCAACACAACCTGAGGAAACCATCACCTACAGCAGAGAAACAAAACATCAACAACAACACAACCTGAGGAAACCATCACCTACAGCGGAGAAACAAACATCAACATCAACACAACCTGAGGAAACCATCACCTACAGCGGAGAAACAAACATCAACATCAACACAACCTGAGGAAACCATCACCTACAGCAGAGAAACAAACATCAACATCAACACAACCTGAGGAAACCATCACCTACAGCGGAGAAACAAACATCAACATCAACACAACCTGAGGAAACCATCACCTACAGCAGAGAAACAAACATCAACATCAACACAACCTGAGGAAACCATCACCTACAGCGGAGAAACAAACATCAACATCAACACAACCTGAGGAAACCATCACCTACAGCGGAGAAACAAACAACAACATCAACACAACCTGAGGAAACCATCACCTACAGCGGAGAAACAAACATCAACATCAACACAACCTGAGGAAACCATCACCTACAGCAGAGAAACAAACATCAACATCAACACAACCTGAGGAAACCATCACCTACAGCGGAGAAACAAACATCAACATCAACACAACCTGAGGAAACCATCACCTACAGCAGAGAAACAAACATCAACATCAACACAACCTGAGGAAACCATCACCTACAGCGGAGAAACAAACATCAACATCAACACAACCTGAGGAAACCATCACCTACAGCTGAGAAACAAACATCAACATCAACACAACCTGAGGAAACCATCACCTACAGCAGAGAAACAAACACAACTTGAGGAACCGAGAGCCATCACAGCTGCTCCACAGAGAACATTCCCGCGGTGAGGATAAACACAAGAGCTGGACTCCACGGCAGATGAAAGAGGCCAAACACACATTCCCAAACATCACACAAGACAAAACACTTTCAGAGCCAAAGGCTTCTTGAGGAGACGTGGAGTTTCAGCTCTGGCTGATATCAAAGCACGGGAGGTTTAACATGACAGATCAAATCACAACACGTGCCGACTCAAGGACAGCAGTACAGTCAGCAATCAAGAGGAAATGGCTGGCGCACACACACACACACACACACACACACACACACACACACACTCGTACGAGATGACAGAATGTGAGATTTGGACACTCACCACCTGTTCTGCGCGGTCTCCTCGCGTGCTGATGTACGACACGCGGTACTGACGAACGTTTGGGCCCAGAGCATCCCATGACACACGCATGCTGAAGGTCGTCACTTCACTGAGCTGCAGATTCCTGATGGCCAGCCGCTGCACTGCACACATACACACACACATATGATCACGCACATGAACACACGCACACACATATGATAACACACACATGCACATATCACACACATATGAACACGCACATGAACACACACACACACACACACACACACACGCACATACGAAAGCGCACATATCACACACATATGAACACGCACATGAACACACACACATGAACACACACACACACATGCACATACGAAAACGCACATATCACACACATATGAAAACGCACATGAACACACACACATGAATACACACACACATATGATCACGCACATATATGATTACACACATATGAACATGCACATGAACACACGCACACACATATGATCACATACACACATAAGAACACACACATGAAAACACACATGCACATATGAACACACACATATGAACACGCGCATGAACACACGCACATACGAAGGCACACATGAACACACACACATATGAACACGCACATGAACACACACACATGCATATACAAACACGCACATACGAAGGCACACATGAACACACACACATATGAACACGCATATGAACACGCACACATGCACATACAAACACGCTTCAGAACTGCCTTAATTCTCTGTGGCATTGATCATCAAGCTGCTGAAAGCATTCTTTAGAAATGTCGGCCCATATTGATAGGAGAGCATCTTGCAGTTGATGGAGATTTGTGGGATGCACATCCAGGGCACGAAGCTCCCGTTCCACCACATCCCAAAGATGCTCTATTGTGTTGAGATCTGGGGACTGTGGCGGCCATTTTAGTTCAGTCAACTCATTGTCATGTTCAAGAAACCAATCTGAAATGATTCGAGCTTTTTGACATGGTGCATTATCCTGCTGGAAGCAGCCATCAGAGGATGGGCACATGGTGGTCATAAAGGGATGGACATGGTCAGAAACAATGCTCAGGTAGGCCGTGGCATTTAAACGATGCCCAATTGGCACTAAGGGGCCTAAAGTGTCTCAAGAAAACATCCCCCACACCATTACACCACCACCACCAGCCTGCACAGTGGGAACAAGGCATGATGGATCCATGTTCTCATTCTGTTTACGCCAAATTCTGACTCTACCATCTGAATGCCTCAACAGAAATCGAGACTCATCAGACCAGGCAACATTTCTCCAGTCTTCAACTGGCCAATTTTGGTGAGCTCGTGCAGATTGTCGCCTCTTTTTCCTATTTGTAGTGGAGATGAGTGGTCCCCGGTGGGGTCTTCTGCTGGTGTAGCCCATCCGCCTCAAGGTTGTGTGTGTTGTGGCTTCACAAATGCTTTGCTGCATACCTCGGTTGTAACGAGTGGTTATTTCAGTCAAAGTTGCTCTTCTATCAGCTTGAATCAGTCGGCCCATTCTCCTCTGACCTCGAGCATCAACAAGGCATTTTCTCCCACAGGACTGCTGCAGACTGGATGCTCTTCCCTTTTCACACCATTCTTTGTAAACCCTAGAAATGGTTGTGTGTGTAAATCCCAGTAACTGAGCAGATTGTGAAATACTCAGACCGGCCCGTCTGGCACCAACTAGTGATTTTACATTTCGTATCACGCATGCAAGACAATTTTTTGTGAAGTTCCGTATCGGGGTGTGTGTTGGTTTCCCAGAGTCACGTGATCGATGACAAATGAAGCCGCACTTTCTGTCCAATCACGTGCGCGTTTCACTTTACGCCTCTGAAGGGTCGAACTCCAGATGGAGTCCCTGTTGGCTCAGTCGGTCTGGTTGATGGTTTGTGAGGAGAGAGCTGTACTTATAAAGTTAATCAATACATTACATTTAGAAAACCAAAATGTATTTGTTACTATTTATTCTTTTTAGATGTGGTTGTGTCTTGTTTTGGTGAAATATTTGCACTTTGTTTAGGTAATTTGGTGTTAGGGGATAGAGTGTTGGTGTTTGTATTTAGAGTAATGAAAAGAGTAATGGCCTTTCACTATCTGGGAATATTTGAGTTTATAGCTTCCAATGTGTGTATGCTTTAAACAATAAATAAATGGGGAACTGCTGTCTATGAGGGGAAATAGACTCAGCCCAACACTGTGAGACAGCTTTTATGTGTTAATACAAATAATTAAAAACTTTATCAGTTTTCTGTCATTCACTGTACACAGACATTATCAATGCCAAATGTCATAAGCACATTTAATGATCATATCACATTCATTATTCACTGTGTGTGTGTGTGTGTGTGTGTGTGTGTGTGTGTGCGTGCGTGCGTGCGTGCGTGCGTGTGTGTGTGTGGAGAGAGTATGCCTACATTAATCTTCTTGAATCATATAAGCTCATATTATATTTTATTGTCACACTTTCATTGCTAAATTAATTGATTTAATAGACAAATTAAACAAAAACATGAGAGGCTTTTATTAGTACACATTGAGACGATGGAGTGTGTTGTGATTGCTTTATCTGACCGAGCGTCTTTCACAGGCTTCTGGCTGTTTTATTTTACATAGGCACCAGATGGCGCTGTTCTCGACACAGTCAGGGTAAAGCCTCACTGCTTCCTGAGGCTTCATTTCCACATCCCCACCGACAACCATACCATGCTCAAACACACACACATGCACATGAACATATGCACATACAAAAACACACATATGAACACACATGCACATATGTACATACAAACACGCACATGAATATGCACACACACACACACACACAAACACGCACGTATGCACACAAACACACACATGAATATGCACTCATACACACACACACACACACACACACACACACACACACACACACACACACACACACACACACACACACATACACACAAACACACACGTATGCACACAAACACACACATGAATATGCACTCATACACATGCACATGAACACATGGACATACACACACACACACACACACACACACACACACACACACACACACACACAAACACGCACGTATGCACACAAACACACACATGAATATGCACTCATACACATGCACATGAACACATGGACATACACACACACACACTCAGACGAGCGTGCTTCATGTGTGAGCTCATGCGGTGTGTGTTCAGGGCTTTCCTGCGCTGAAGTGTGTGATAATTGCAATGTTTGCCCAGTGACGGTGACGTCGACTCAGCTCTGGAGGTTCACTAAGGTCCAGAGGAGCAGAAGGGTGAGGACAATATGGGAAATGAAACATGCTATAAAGACATTATGAACTATGCCATCAACCATCTTCACATGTGGATGAAAATGTGTGTGTGTGTGTGTGTGTGTGTGTGTGTGTGTGTGTGTGTGTGTGTGTGTGTGTGTCTGGGCTGGTAATCCCCACGTTATGGGGACATTGCAATATCCAAAATCCTTGTGGAGACATTTTTAGGTCCCCATGAGGAAAACATCTTATAAATCACACAGGAGGAGTTTTTTTGAGAAAGTAAAAATGCAGAATGTTTCCTGTGTGTGTGTGTGTGTGTGTGTGTGTGTGTGTGTGTGTGTGTGTGTGTTTGTGTGTGTGTGTGTGTGTGTGTGTGTGTGTGTGTGTGTGTGTGTGTGTGTGTGTGTGTGTGTGTGTGTGATGGGTAGGTTTAGGGGCAGGGGCAGTGTAAGGGGATAGAAAATACGGTTTGTACGGTATAAAATCCATTACGCCTATGGATAGTCCCCATAAAACATGGAAACACTATATGTGTGTATGTGTGTGTGTGTGTGTGTGTGAGTTTCGCAGGAAAACCCCTGATGTGGGAAACGCATGAGAGATATTACCGGCTGTAGTCGTTCTGACGGTCGTCGTAGCAACTGTTGTTGTTCTGGCAACTTTAAAAACAATAAGAGATAAAAACACACATTATACAGTCAGGTCCGATCTCAAACAGGTGTGTATTATTCTCAGGTGCGATCTCACACAGGTGTGTATTATTCTCAGGTGCGATCTCACACAGGTGTGTATTATTCTCAGGTGCGATCTCACACAGGTGTGTATTATTCTCAGGTGCGATCTCACACAGGTGTGTATTATTCTCAGGTGCGATCTCACACAGGTGTGTATTATTCTCAGGTGCGATCTCACACAGGTGTGTATTATTCTCAGGTGCGATCTCACACAGGTGTGTATTATTCTCAGGTGCGATCTCACACAGGTGTGTATTATTCTCAGGTGCGGTCAGACCTGTAGTTTCACTGATCTCCACTGCATCGCTCTCAGCTTCATCTCTGTAGATCGCAGACAGAGAGACCTCATACTCCGTCAGCGGCTTCAGGCCCGAGATGAGGAACTGGCTGGAGTTATCATTGATCAGAACCTGCACACACACACACACACACACACACACACACACACACACACACACACACACACACACACACACACACACACAGAGAGAGAGAGAGAGAGAGAGAGAGAGAGAGTCAGAGTCTACAGACTATAAAGCTGATCATCTTCACACACAGTTTAAGATATTTTATATTTAGTCCGAGAGCGTATGCAAGCCTCCAATAAAGATTGGAACGGTTATGAATCAGCGAATTGATTCATGATTCGGATCGCCAATGTCCAGTGATTTCAGGAGTTTGACACGCGATCCGAATCATGAATCAATTCGCTGAATCATAACCGTTCCAATCTTTATTTGAGGCTTGCATACGCTCTCGGACTAAATATAAAATATCTTAAACTGTGTGTGAAGATGAGCAGAGGTCTAACGGGTGTGGAGCGACATTAGGGGGAGGAGCTAATGACAGAAGCTTCATTTTTGGCTGAACTAACCCTTTAATAATAAATCAAAAAAGGGGACGCAGGACTGTATAGCCAATGATAAGGACGAACAAATAGAGTCAAGAATGTTATGGGACACTGTCAAAGCAATGATAACTAGAAAAACAACAGCATCCAGATAAGAGGGATTTAAACTGGCTGGAACTATAAAAGGAATTAGAAAACAATGATCAGATATGGCAAATAAGGAGAACCTGAGATTCACAAAACTAATCTTTATGAATCAGGCCCCAAAGCTCCTGAAATATTGGCAAAAAGATTACGATCTCAGCAACTCAATTAACAAACTCAGAGACCCAGATAGAAAGAACATAAAATATGAACCTGAGGAAATCAAACATATTTTACCGCTATTATAAATCTCTGTATAATCATTCAGAACAAGTAGATAGAAAAGAAACTGAAGATTATTTAGCTGAATTAGAGCTCCCCTACATTTCAAATAAATCATTAAATGCACCCATTTAAAAGAGCTTGATAAGGCCAACAGCAGACTGACAAGCCCAGGACACGACGGCTATCCTAACGATAGAAAGTTATCGTTATCGAAAGTTCCTGGTAGAAAGTTTTCCAGGTCAATCATACGGTCTCTGTGCTGTCAATCATACGGTCTCTGTGCTGTCAATCATAGAGTCTCTGTGCTGTCAATCATACGGTCTCTGTGCTGTCAATCATAGAGTCTCTGTGCTGTCAATCATACGGTCTCTGTGCTGTCAATCATACAGTCACTGTGCTGTCAATCATAGAGTCTCTGTGCTGTCAATCATACAGTCGATGTGCTGTCAATCATACAGTCGCTGTGCTGTCAATCATACGGTCGCTGTGCTGTCAATCATACGGTCTCTGTGCTGTCAATCATACGGTCTCTGTGCTGTCAATCATACGGTCTCTGTGCTGTCAATCATAGGGTCTCTGTGCTGTCAATCATACGGTCTCTGTGCTGTCAATCATTCAGTCGCTGTGCTGTCAATCATACGGTCTCTGTGCTGTCAATCATACAGTCTCTGTGCTGTCAATAATACAGTCCCTGTGCTGTCAATAATACGGTCTCTGTGCTGTCAATCATACAGTCGCTGTGCTGTCAATCATACGGTCTCTGTGCTGTCAATCATACGGTCTCTGTGCTGTCAATCATACGGCCTCTGTGCTGTCAATCATTCAGTCGCTGTGCTGTCAATCATACGGTCTCTGTGCTGTCAATCATACGGTCTCTGTGCTGTCAATCATAGGGTCTCTGTGCTGTCAATCATACAGTCGCTGTGCTGTCAATCATACGGTCTCTGTGCTGTCAATCATACGGTCTCTGTGCTGTCAATCATACAGTCTCTGTGCTGTCAATCATACAGTCGCTGTGCTGTCAATCATACGGTCTCTGTGCTGTCAATCATACGGTCTCTGTGCTGTCAATCATAGGGTCTCTGTGCTGTCAATCATACGGTCTCTGTGCTGTCAATCATACGGTCTCTGTGCTGTCAATCATACGGTCTCTGTGCTGTCAATCATACGGTCTCTGTGCTGTCAATCATACGGTCTCTGTGCTGTCAATCATACGGTCTCTGTGCTGTCAATCATACAGTCTCTGTGCTGTCAATCATATAGTCTCTGTGCTGTCAATCATAGAGTCGCTGTGCTGTCAATCATACGGTCTCTGTGCTGTCAATCATACGGTCTCTGTGCTGTCAATCATACGGTCTGTGTGCTGTCAATCATACAGTCGCTGTGCTGTCAATCATACGGTCTCTGTGCTGTCAATCATACGGTCTGTGTGCTGTCAATCACAGAGTCTCTGTGCTGTCAATCATACGGTCGCTGTGCTGTCAATCATACGGTCTCTGTGCTGTCAATCATACAGTCGCTGTGCTGTCAATCATACAGTCGCTGTGCTGTCAATAATACAGTCCCCGTGCTGTCAATAATACGGTCTCTGTGCTGTCAATCATACAGTCGCTGTGCTGTCAATCATACGGTCTCTGTGCTGTCAATCATACGGTCTCTGTGCTGTCAATCATACGGTCTCTGTGCTGTCAATCATTCAGTCGCTGTGCTGTCAATCATACGGTCTCTGTGCTGTCAATCATACGGTCTCTGTGCTGTCAATCATAGGGTCTCTGTGCTGTCAATCATACAGTCGCTGTGCTGTCAATCATACGGTCTCTGTGCTGTCAATCATACGGTCTCTGTGCTGTCAATCATACAGTCTCTGTGCTGTCAATCATACAGTCGCTGTGCTGTCAATCATACGGTCTCTGTGCTGTCAATCATACGGTCTCTGTGCTGTCAATCATAGGGTCTCTGTGCTGTCAATCATACAGTCTCTGTGCTGTCAATCATACGGTCTCTGTGCTGTCAATCATACGGTCTCTGTGCTGTCAATCATACGGTCTCTGTGCTGTCAATCATACGGTCTCTGTGCTGTCAATCATACGGTCTCTGTGCTGTCAATCATACAGTCTCTGTGCTGTCAATCATATAGTCTCTGTGCTGTCAATCATACGGTCTCTGTGCTGTCAATCATACGGTCTCTGTGCTGTCAATCATACAGTGTCTGTGCTGTCAATCATACGGTCTCTGTGCT
The DNA here is from genome assembly GCF_024679245.1 of Pseudorasbora parva. Taxonomy (NCBI): domain Eukaryota; kingdom Metazoa; phylum Chordata; class Actinopteri; order Cypriniformes; family Gobionidae; genus Pseudorasbora; species Pseudorasbora parva. The sequence continues at coordinate 44,297,817 of NC_090190.1, forward strand.
GTCAATCATACAGTGACTGTGCTGTCAATCATACGGTCTCTGTGCTGTCAATCATACGGTCTCTGTGCTGTCAATCATACGGTCGCTGTGCTGTCAATCATACGGTGTCTGTGCTGTCAATCATACGGTGTCTGTGCTGTCAAACATACGGTCTCTGTGCTGTCAAACATACGGTCTCTGTGCTGTCAATCATACGGTATCTGTGCTGCTAATCATAAAGTCTCTGTGCTGTCAATCATAAAGTCTCTGTGCTGTCAATCATACAGTCTCTGTGCTGTCAGTCATACGGTCTCTGTGCTGTCAATCATACAGTCGCTGTGCTGTCAATCATACAGTCTCTGTGCTGTCAATCATACAGTCTCTGTGCTGTCAATCATACGGTCTCTGTGCTGTCAATCATACAGTCGCTGTGCTGTCAATCGTACAGTCGCTGTGGTGTCAATCATACAGTCGCTGTGCTGTCAATCATACAGTCTCTTTTCTGTCAATCATAGAGTCTCTGTGCTGTCAATCATACGGTCTCTGTGCTGTCAATCATACAGTCTCTGTGCTGTCAATCATATAGTCTCTGTGCTGTCAATCATAGAGTCGCTGTGCTGTCAATCATACGGTCTCTGTGCTGTCAATCATACGGTCTCTGTGCTGTCAATCATACGGTCTGTGTGCTGTCAATCATACAGTCGCTGTGCTGTCAATCATACGGTCTCTGTGCTGTCAATCATACGGTCTGTGTGCTGTCAATCACAGAGTCTCTGTGCTGTCAATCATACGGTCGCTGTGCTGTCAATCATACGGTCTCTGTGCTGTCAATCATACAGTCGCTGTGCTGTCAATCATACAGTCGCTGTGCTGTCAATAATACAGTCCCCGTGCTGTCAATAATACGGTCTCTGTGCTGTCAATCATACAGTCGCTGTGCTGTCAATCATACGGTCTCTGTGCTGTCAATCATACGGTCTCTGTGCTGTCAATCATACGGTCTCTGTGCTGTCAATCATTCAGTCGCTGTGCTGTCAATCATACGGTCTCTGTGCTGTCAATCATACGGTCTCTGTGCTGTCAATCATAGGGTCTCTGTGCTGTCAATCATACAGTCGCTGTGCTGTCAATCATACGGTCTCTGTGCTGTCAATCATACGGTCTCTGTGCTGTCAATCATACAGTCTCTGTGCTGTCAATCATACAGTCGCTGTGCTGTCAATCAT
>NC_090190.1:44309021-44341521 GCF_024679245.1 Pseudorasbora parva
CAATCACAGATCACACACACAACGATCAATCACAGACCACACACACAACGATTAATCACAGATCACACACACAACGATTAATCACAGATCAGACACACAACCAATCAATCACAGATCACACACACAACCGATCAATCACAGATCACACACACAAACGATCAATCACAGATCTCACACACAACGATCAATCACAGACCACACACACAACGATTAATCACAGCTCAGACACGAAACCGATCAATCACAGATCACACACACAACGATCAATCACAGACCACACACACAACGATTAATCACAAATCAGACACACAACGATTAATCACAGATCAGACACACAACGATTAATCACAAATCAGACACACAACCAATCAATCACAGATCACACACACAACCGATCAATCACAGATCACACACACAACGATTAATCACAGATCAGACACGCAACCGATCAATCACAGATCACACACACAACGATTAATCACAGATCAGACACACAACCAATCAATCACAGATCACACACACAACGATCAATCACAGACCACACACACAACGATTAATCACAGATCACACACACAACGATTAATCACAGATCAGACACACAACCAATCAATCACAGATCACACACACAACCGATCAATCACAGATCACACACACAAACGATCAATCACAGATCACACACACAACGATTAATCACAGATCAGACACACAACCGATCAATCACAGACCACACACACAACGATTAATCACAGATCAGACATACAACGATTAATCACAGATCACACACACAACGATTAATCACAGATCATACACGCAACCGATCAATCACAGATCACACACGCAACGATTAATCACAGATCAGACACGCAACCGATCAATCACAGACCACACACACAACGATTAATCACAGATCAGACATATAACGATTAATCAAAGATCACACACACAACGATTAATCACAGATCAGACACGCAACCGATCAATCACAGATCACACACGCAACCGATCAATCACAGATCACACACACAATGATTAATCATAGATCAGACACACAACCGATCAATCACAGATCACACACGCACTGATCAATCTCAGATCACACACACAATCGATCAATCACAGATCAGACACGCAACCGATCAATCACAGATCAGACAAGCAACTGATCAATTCAGCCGAAAACAATATATCTCAGATCAGAAGTGATATATAGATCAGTTATGATGAACAGATCAGATGTGATGAACAGATCAGATGTGATATAAATATAGATCAGAAGTGATATATAGGTGATATATAGATCAGTTATGATGAACAGATCAGATGTGATGAACAGATCAGATGTGATATAAATATAGGTCAGAAGTGATATATAGGTGATATATAGATCAGTTATGATGAACAGATCAGATGTGATATATAGATCAGATGTGATATATAGATCAGATGTGATATATAGAGCAGATTTTATATATAGATCAGATGTGATGTATAGATCAGATGTTATAGAACAGATGTTATAGATCAGATGTGATATATATAGAGCAGATGTGATATATAGAGCAGATGTTATATATAGATCAGATGTGATGTATAGATCAGATGTGATATATAGAGCAGATGTTATATATAGATCAGATGTGATGTATAGATCAGATGTTATACAACAGATGTTATAGATCAGATGTGATATATAGAGCAGATGTGATATATAGATCAGATGTGATGAACAGATCAGATGTGATGAACAGATCAGATGTGATATAAATATAGATCAGAAGTGATATATAGGTGATATATAGATCAGTTTTGATGAACAGATCAGACGTGATGAACAGATCAGATGTGATATAAATATAGATCAGAAGTGATATATAGGTGATATATAGATCAGTTATGATGAACAGATCAGATGTGATATATAGATCAGATGTGATGAACAGATCAGTGATATATAGATCAGATGTGATGAACAGATCAGATGTGATATATAGATCAGATATGATGAACAGATCAGATGTGATATATAGATCAGATGTGATGAACAGATCAGTGATATATAGATCAGTTATGATGAACAGATCAGATGTGATGAACAGATCAGTGATATATAGATCAGATGTGATGAACAGATCAGATGTGATATAAATATAGATCAGATGTGATGAACAGATCAGTGATATAAATATAGATCAGATGTGATGAACAGATCAGATGTGATATATAGATCAGATATGATGAACAGATCAGATGTGATATATAGATCAGATGTGATGAACAGATCAGTGATATATAGATCAGATGTGATATATAGGTGATATATAGATCAGATGTGATGAACAGAACAGTGATATAAATATAAATCAGATGTGATGAACAGATCAGATGTGATATAAATATAGATCAGATGTGATGAACAGATCAGTGATATATAGATCAGATGTGATGAACAGATCAGTGATATATAGATCAGATGTGATATATTGATCAGTTATGATGAACAGATCAGTTGTGATATAAATATAGATCAGATGTGATGAACAGATCAGATGTGATATATAGATCAGATGTGATAACTGATCTATATATATAATCAAATCTGCTCTATATATCACATCTGATCTATATATCACTGATCTGTTCATCACATCTGATCTATATATCACATCTGATCTGTTCATCATAACTGATCTATATATCACATCTGATCTGTTCATCACATCTGATCTATATATCACTGATCTGTTCATCACATCTGATCTATATATCACATCTGATCTGTTCATCATAACTTATCTATATATATAATCATATCTGATCTATATATGATGAACATATCAGATGTGATATATGTATAGATCAGATGTGATGAACAGATCAGTGATATACAGATCAGATATGATATATAGATCAGATGTGATATATAGATCAGATGTTATAGATCAGATGTGATATATAGATCAGATGTGATATATAGATCAGATGTGATATATATAGATCAGATGTTATATATCATCAGATGTGATATATAGATTCGATGTTATAGAGCAGATGTTATAGATCAAATGTGATATATAGATCAGATGTTATAGATCAGAAGTGATATATAGATCAGATGTTATAGATCAGATGTGATATATAGATCTGATGTGATATATAGATCAGATGTGATATATAGAGGAGATGTTATAGATCAGATGTGATATATAGAGCAGATGTGATGTATAGATCAGATGTGATATATAGATCAGATGTTATAGAACAGATGTTATAGATCAGATGTTATAGAACAGATGTGATATATAGATCAGATGTTATAGAACAGATGTGATATATAAATTAGATGTTATAGTACAGATGTGATAATAGATCAGATGTGATATACAGATCAGATGTGATATATAGAACAGATGTTATAGATCAGATGTGATATATAGATCAGATGTTATAGAACAGATGTTATAGATCAGATGTGATATATAGATCAGATGTGATATATAGAGCAGATGTTATAGATCAGATGTTATAGATCAGATGTGATGTATATATCAGATGTTATAGATCAGATGTGAGATATAGATCAGATGTTATAGATCAGATGTGATGTATGTATCAGATGTGATGTATATATCAGATGTTATAGATCAGATGTGATATATAGATCAGATGTTATAGATCAGATGTGATATATAGATCAGATGTGATATATAGAGCAGATGTTATATATAGATCAGATGTGATGTATAGATCAGATGTTATAGAACAGATGTTATAGATCAGATGTGATATATATAGAGCAGATGTGATATATAGAGCAGATGTTATATATAGATCAGATGTGATGTATAGATCAGATGTGATATATAGAGCAGATGTTATATATAGATCAGATGTGATGTATAGATCAGATGTTATACAACAGATGTTATAGATCAGATGTGATATATAGAGCAGATGTGATATATAGATCAGATGTGATGAACAGATCAGATGTGATGAACAGATCAGATGTGATATAAATATAGATCAGAAGTGATATATAGGTGATATATAGATCAGTTTTGATGAACAGATCAGACGTGATGAACAGATCAGATGTGATATAAATATAGATCAGAAGTGATATATAGGTGATATATAGATCAGTTATGATGAACAGATCAGATGTGATATATAGATCAGATGTGATGAACAGATCAGTGATATATAGATCAGATGTGATGAACAGATCAGATGTGATATATAGATCAGATATGATGAACAGATCAGATGTGATATATAGATCAGATGTGATGAACAGATCAGTGATATATAGATCAGTTATGATGAACAGATCAGATGTGATGAACAGATCAGTGATATATAGATCAGATGTGATGAACAGATCAGATGTGATATAAATATAGATCAGATGTGATGAACAGATCAGTGATATAAATATAGATCAGATGTGATGAACAGATCAGATGTGATATATAGATCAGATATGATGAACAGATCAGATGTGATATATAGATCAGATGTGATGAACAGATCAGTGATATATAGATCAGATGTGATATATAGGTGATATATAGATCAGATGTGATGAACAGAACAGTGATATAAATATAAATCAGATGTGATGAACAGATCAGATGTGATATAAATATAGATCAGATGTGATGAACAGATCAGTGATATATAGATCAGATGTGATGAACAGATCAGTGATATATAGATCAGATGTGATATATTGATCAGTTATGATGAACAGATCAGATGTGATATAAATATAGATCAGATGTGATGAACAGATCAGATGTGATATATAGATCAGATGTGATAACTGATCTATATATATAATCAAATCTGCTCTATATATCACATCTGATCTATATATCACTGATCTGTTCATCACATCTGATCTATATATCACATCTGATCTGTTCATCATAACTGATCTATATATCACATCTGATCTGTTCATCACATCTGATCTATATATCACTGATCTGTTCATCACATCTGATCTATATATCACATCTGATCTGTTCATCATAACTTATCTATATATATAATCATATCTGATCTATATATGATGAACATATCAGATGTGATATATGTATAGATCAGATGTGATGAACAGATCAGTGATATACAGATCAGATATGATATATAGATCAGATGTGATATATAGATCAGATGTTATAGATCAGATGTGATATATAGATCAGATGTGATATATAGATCAGATGTGATATATATAGATCAGATGTTATATATCATCAGATGTGATATATAGATTCGATGTTATAGAGCAGATGTTATAGATCAAATGTGATATATAGATCAGATGTTATAGATCAGAAGTGATATATAGATCAGATGTTATAGATCAGATGTGATATATAGATCTGATGTGATATATAGATCAGATGTGATATATAGAGGAGATGTTATAGATCAGATGTGATATATAGAGCAGATGTGATGTATAGATCAGATGTGATATATAGATCAGATGTTATAGAACAGATGTTATAGATCAGATGTTATAGAACAGATGTGATATATAGATCAGATGTTATAGAACAGATGTGATATATAAATTAGATGTTATAGTACAGATGTGATAATAGATCAGATGTGATATACAGATCAGATGTGATATATAGAACAGATGTTATAGATCAGATGTGATATATAGATCAGATGTTATAGAACAGATGTTATAGATCAGATGTGATATATAGATCAGATGTGATATATAGAGCAGATGTTATAGATCAGATGTTATAGATCAGATGTGATGTATATATCAGATGTTATAGATCAGATGTGAGATATAGATCAGATGTTATAGATCAGATGTGATGTATGTATCAGATGTGATGTATATATCAGATGTTATAGATCAGATGTGATATATAGATCAGATGTTATAGATCAGATGTGATATATATAGAGCAGATGTGATATATAGAGCAGATGTTATATATAGATCAGATGTGATGTATAGATCAGATGTGATATATAGAGCAGATGTTATATATAGATCAGATGTGATGTATAGATCAGATGTTATACAACAGATGTTATAGATCAGATGTGATATATAGAGCAGATGTGATATATAGATCAGATGTGATGAACAGATCAGTGATATATAGATCAGATGTGATGAACAGATCAGTGATATATAGATCAGATGTGATATATTGATCAGTTATGATGAACAGATCAGATGTGATATAAATATAGATCAGATGTGATGAACAGATCAGATGTGATATATAGATCAGATGTGATAACTGATATATATATATATATAATCAAATCTGATTATATGATGTATATATCAGATGTTATAGATCAGATGTGATATATAGATCAGATGTTATAGATCAGATGTGATATATAGATCAGATGTGATATATAGAGCAGATGTTATATATAGATCAGATGTGATGTATAGATCAGATGTTATAGAACAGATGTTATAGATCAGATGTGATATATATAGAGCAGATGTGATATATAGAGCAGATGTTATATATAGATCAGATGTGATGTATAGATCAGATGTGATATATAGAGCAGATGTTATATATAGATCAGATGTGATGTATAGATCAGATGTTATACAACAGATGTTATAGATCAGATGTGATATATAGAGCAGATGTGATATATAGATCAGATGTTATAGGTCAGATGTTATAGAACAGATGTTATAGATCAGATGTGATATACATATCAGATGTTATAGATCAGATGTGATATAGATCAGATGTTATAGATCAGACACTCACAGGTGGTCTCGCTGCCTCTCAGAGCTTCACTGGCTGAGTTGCTGTAAATGGCAAAGATGGTGATCTGATACTCCGTCAGAGAGTTCAGAAACCTCAACACCACAGAGTTCTCATCACCGTTCACCACCACCTGCTCAACAGGATGAACATGAGTGTGTGTCAGAATCATCAATATAAACCTCTACACACACACACACACACACACACACACACACACACACACACACACACACACACACACACACACACACACACACACACACACACACACACACACACCTCCTCGGGTCTGGATCCACTGGATGAATAATACACCACTCTGTACTTCTCCACCGGCCCCGCAGCGTGAGTCCAGGACACCCGGAAGCTCCTGGCCGTGACCTCAGAGGTCACGAGGTCACTGGGAGCATCAAGTGACCTTGAATAAGGCTCTGTCTCACCTGAAACACACACAGGCCAGCTTTATAGCATCTAAGCAGGATATTATTAAAGCAGTTGGTAATAATGTGAGCCTACCGCTGATCTCTCTGCTGATCTCAGACACGCGCTCGCAGACGCTTCGGGTCACTCCTTCCACGATGGAGCTCATCACGCTGAAATCAGCCACGTTATACATGTGTGTGTCCTCCGGCGGCGAAGCTATGGCCCTCAGCTCGTTCTCATCCGCGTTCTTCACCCCTGCACACATTCGTAAACACATGTAGAACAGGCCACAGACGCTGCAGTGCATTATGGGTATGGCTCATGTGACCACTAAAGCAGCTATAAGGGTCAAGTTTTTAAACTGATATTTATACATCATCTGAATTAAAGATGAATAAAATTAGCTTTCCACTGATCTAAATAGTGAGAAAATCTCATTTAAAGTTGTCCAAATGAAGTCCTTAGCCCTGCATATTACTACTAATAATACATTTATGATATATTTACGGTCGGACAATTAATAAATATCTTAATGGAACATGATCTTAATATCCTAAAGATTTTTTGCACAAAAGAAAAATGGATAATTTTGACCCATACAATGTATTCCCAGAACGTCCTGAGACGGCCATGAAGTTCCTTAAAGGGTTGGGGACGCTATTTGGCGGAGCTTCGGGAGGTTCTGGGAATGTTTCGTGCACCATTACTATAGGATGTTCACCATTACTATAGGACGTTCACTATCACTATAGGACGTTCACCATTACTATAGGACGTTCACATTTACTATAGGACGTTCACCATTACTATAGGACGTCGTTCACCATAACTATAGGACGTTCACTATCACTATAGGACGTTCACCATTACTATAGGACGTTCACCATTACTATAGGATGTCGTTCACCATTACTATAGGACGTTCACCATTACTATAGGACGTTCACCATTACTATAGGACGATCACCATTACTATAGGACGTTCACCATTACTATAGGACAATCACCATTACTATAGGACAATCACCATTACTATAGGACGTTCACCATTACTATAGGACGTTCACCATTGCTATAGGACATCGTTCACCATTACAATAGGACGATCACCATTACCATAGGACGATCACCATTACCATAGGACGTTCACCATTACTATAGGACGTTAACCATTACTATAGGACGTTCACCATTGCTATAGGACATCGTTCGCCATTACTATAGGATGTTCACCATTACTATAGGACGATCACCATTACTATAGGACGTTCACCATTACTATAGGACGTTCACCATTGCTATAGGACGATCACTATTGCTATAGGACGTTCATCATTACTATAGGACGTTCACCATTACTATAGGACGATTACCATTACTATAGGACGTTCACCATTACTATAGGACGTTCACCATTGCTATAGGATGTCGTTCACCATTGCTATAGGACGATCACCATTACTATAGGACTTTCACCATCACTATAGGATGATCACCATTACTATAGGACGTTCACCATTACTATAGGACGTTCACCATTGCTATAGGACGTCGTTCACCATTACTATAGGACGATCACCATTACTATAGGACGATCACCATTACTATAGGACGTTCAACATTGCTATAGGACGATCACCATTACTATAGGACGTTCACCATTACTATAGGACGATCACCATTACTATAGGACGTTCACCATTACTACAGGACGTTCACCATTTCTATAGGACGTCGTTCACCATTGCTATAGGACGTCGTTCACCATTACTATAGGACGATCACCATTACTATAGGACATTCACCATTACTATAGGACGTTCACCATTGCTATAGGACGATCACCATTGCTATAGGATGTTCACCATTACTATAGGACGTTCACCATTACTATAGGACGTCGTTCACCATAACTATAGGACGTTCACCATTGCTAAAGGATGATCACCATTACTACAGGATGTTCAACATTACTATAGGACGATCACCATTGCTATAGGATGTCGTTCACCATTACTATAGGACGTTCACCATTACTAAAGGACGATTACCATTACTATAGGACGTTCAACATTACTATAGGACGTTCACCATTACTATAGGACGATCACAATTGCTATAGGACGTTCACCATTACTATAGGACGTTCACCATTACTATAGGACGTTCACCATTACTATAGGACGTTCACCATCACTACAGGATGTTCACCATTACTATAGGACGTTCACCATCACTATATGACGTTCACCATCACTATATGACGTTCACCATTACTATAGGATGTTCACCATTACTATAGGATGTTCACCATTACTATAGGACGATCACCATTACTATAGGACGTTCACCATTACTATAGGATGTTCACCATTACTATAGGACGTTCACTATTACTATAGGACGTTCACCATTGCTAAAGAATGTCATTCACCATTACTATAGGACGTTCACCATTACTATAGGACATCGTTCACCATTACTATAGGACGTCGTTCACCATTACTATAGGTCGTTCACCATTACTATAGGACGATCACCATTACTATAGGACATTCACCGTTGCTATAGGACGTTCACCATTACTATAGGACGTCGTTCACCATTACTATAGGACATTCACCATTACTATAGGACGTCGTTCACCATTACTATAGGACGTTCACCATTACTATAGGACGTTCACCATTACTATAGGACGTTCACCATTGCTATAGGATGTCATTCACCATTACTACAGGACATTCACCATTACTATAGGACGATAACCATTACTACAGGACGTTCACCATTAAATCCAGTGTTCTGTATTTTGCGTATGTGAGTTTTTGTTGTAGATGTCTATATAAAAAAATTAAATAAAATAAAATATGTGTACTGTGCAAATTAATTGAGATTTCTTACAGCTCTTACAGGTTGTTGGCCTTGTCTGTTTCGTTGCTTCTATTACTTTCCCCTTTTTTGTAAGTCGCTTTGGATAAAAGCGTCTGCTAAATGATTAAATGTAAATGTAAATGTAAATTACTATAGGACGTTCACCATTACTATAGGACAATCACCATTGCTATAGGACATTCACCATTACTATAGGACGATCACCATTACTATAGGACGTTCACCATTACTATAGGACGTTCACCATTACTATAGGACGTTCACCATTGCTATAGGACGATCATCATTGCTATAGGACGTTCACCATTACTATAGGACGTTCACCATTGCTATAGGATGTCATTCACCATTACTACAGGACGTTCACCATTACTACAGGACGTTCACCATTACTATAGGACGATCACCATTACTATAGGACGATCATAATTGCTATAGGACATTCACCATTACTATAGGACGTTCACCATTACTATAGGACGATCATCATTGCTATAGGATGTTCACCATTACTATAGGGCGTTCACCATTACTATGGGACGTTCCCTCTACACTACACTCCCATCACGTTTGCAGGACCTTCAGTAATAACTGGGTTCTGCTGTTGCTATTGTGATGAATAGTTTGTTGTTTATGTGGATATTTAAGGAGAAAAAATTGTATATTCAGTTTCACAGCATTGGGTTCAAAAAGTGAAACTGTAACTGAACTGCGAATTGTGCACATTTTGACGCTTAAATTGACGCAAATTTGTTCTAAATTAGGAATGGGTCAAACGCATTTGCAAGACCGCCTGAATCCACTGAGTTATATCCGCTGATATAAAGGAAAATATTCATCAGCATGTGTGAAACTAAATAAGCTTAACTATGAAACTGAATAGGCTACGTTTTCTTTAACCCATGGCCGACCCATGGATATAACGCACAAAACGTAGACATTTTAAGCCATACAGATAAGACGACATCCTTATAAACTATAAACTGTCTACTTTTATTTGTGTACGCTCACAATAACATTCAGGGAACGGATTATTTTGCATGCACTCCAAGCGCTGTCTTCATGTCAAATGTATTTTGTTTATTAAACGCAAAGTTTTTAAGTTCAAAAGCATTTCTAAATTCTGTTCATATTTCTAACAAACGAAATGTAAAGCCAAAATAACAAAACTTTAAGTTACCACCATGCAAATTCCAACATTTCGCTGTTTTAATTGTAATTAATGCGTGAATAACACGCCTATATCTCCTTCCTTTAATGATAACGGCGAGTGCGGCGGCTGGGATACACATAAACAAAATATGCCATACTTTTTGGAATGATTATCACGACAGGAAAAAAAAGTTTTAGTCGCATAACATCGGTTAATGGAAACACGTCATTTCGCAATGGTTTTATATCGACATTTAGTAAATAACGCGAAGGTTTTGAGCAAATCTGTAATGGAAACGCGGCTTCTGTCACTTTTAAGTTACTGCATAATAAAATTTAACAAGCATAATAATACAGCATTGCGGTACACATTTGTATTTGTCTTTTAACTATTATAGTATTTTAAAGGACAAAACAAACTTTAACTATTGCCTTTTTTACATCAAGTTAGCTGTCACTTGGCTACTTTGTGCACCTCTATTACTTCTTCAAAATAAAGCTAATGTCAGCGCTGGTCTCTGAGAATACAGTCAGAGCCACGCTAACTCTAGCCGCATTATCCTGAGAGCAGCCCAGAGTACACTGACTCACACACACACACACACACACACACACACACACACACACACACACACACACACACACACACACACACACACACACACACACACACACACACACACCCAGTAAATGGGATGAAGGACATGAACAGGACCTTAACTATCGTTGTAGGCTGGTCTCCTAAAGGTCCTGTAAAAGTGATGGGAATGAAGTGTAGAGACTGAGCAGTCCCGAATGAAGCGTCCCATCGGACTAACACGGAACCTTTTGGGAACGCTCGGACTGTCCCAAATGTCTCTTGGTAGTGTTGCCGTGACCCCAGAATAACCCACATGGAGCGTCCCCCTAGAGTAACTTCAGGAACCTTGAGCTGCCAAAGCGCTCTCTTTAGGAACATCCCTCATGTGCTGTGACGGGTTGGAGAGCTTTAGCGAGCGCTTGGGGAACCTTACACACACCCCTTCATTAATGAAAGAGTTCCTGTTCTCATACCGATAGCAAACAGCTCGATCCCAGCGTCCCTGAGTCTCTGCGCAGGAGAAAGAACATCGTCCTGAGATTTCCCATCCGTGATCAGAATCCCAATTTTAGGAACGTCAGGTCTGGATCCAGATTCAGGTTTAAAGCTGTTCTCCAAAATATACGTCAACGCAAGACCTGGAAAAACACACACGAACACACAGATGCATTAAAAGAGACGATGAAGTCCTTTAGATCTCAGGTGTGTGTGTGTGTGTGTGTGTGTGTGTGTGGGGGGGGGGGGGGTTGGCCTGTATGTGTGTGTGTGAGTACCTGTGAGTGTGTGTATATGAGTGTGTGTTTGTACTTGTGAGTGTGTATGAATGTGTGTGAGTGTGTATGAATGTGTGTGAGTGTACCTGTGAGTGTGTGTGAGTGAGTGTGTGTTAGTACCTGTACCTGTGTTTGTGTGTGTGTGTTTGTGTGAGTACCTGTGAGTGTGTGTGTACCTGTGAGGGTGTGCGAGTGTGTCTGTGTGTGTATACCTGTGAGTGTGTGTGAGTGTACCTGTGAGTGTGTGTTTGTACCTGTGAGTGTGTTTGAGTGTGTGAGTGTGTGTGAGTGTACCTGTGAGTGTGTGTATATGAGTGTGGGTTTGTACCTGTGAGTGTGTATGAGTGTGTGTACCTGTGAGTGTATATGAGTGAGTGAGTGAGTGTGTGTGTGTGTGTGTGTGTGTGTGTGTACCTGTGAGTGTGTTTCCTCCTTTATAAGGCAGATTCTTCACGGCGTCGATCACGGCCTCTTTAGTGCTGTGAGCGTTCAGATGCCACTCGATCCGCGGATCCCCACTGTACTGCGCCAGCCCTGAACACACACACACACACTTCACTATAATAGTGCGGACATCGCATAGACCTCCACTGATTTTATAACAGGTAAATTATATTTTCTATTTCTTAACCCAACACAGAAACATGTGGAACACTTTACATTGAATAAAAACAAGATTTAGCCGATTTACAAGCCTTTCTGAGGACCAGTAAAATATATTTCACCATATGTGAGGACATTTGGCCCTCGGAAGTACAGCCAAAGCTGTACACACACACACACACACACACACACACACACACACACACACACACACACACACACCAGATAAAAACACAAGACCGACGCACCAACACGTGTGTGTTCAGATCCAACCGCGAAGGCCCTGACGAGGCTTTCCAGAAACATCCGCACCAGACGGAAATTAATCCGGCCGATACTCCACGAGCCGTCCACCAGGATCACGATATCAGCCACGGCTGGAGTCTTACATGTGAAGACGTCCTCTGCAGACACACACACGCGCACACACACACACACAGTCAGCCGTTATTAAACATGTGTCGTTATAGTTGTGTAAGTCTGTGAACACAAGCGGTTTCCTTTCTACATGTTATATGTTTTTGGCGTGTGCACAATGACGGATGAATGACAGGACACACACACACACACACACTCTGAGGAACGTCTTTATTAATGTCTTTATTTGAGTTGGTAACTGTGAGACGTTTCTATACAGCACTGATGTGTCTGATCCGCTGCTGTGTCAAGATGATCCCGCCGACAGACGCTCTCCTGTAGAGACACATTGAATCAAGAGCACGATTAGCACACACACACACACACACACACAGCAGAGGAGAACCGAGCGCTGCGAGACGTGACACGCTCAGCTCTCGCCCTTAAACTTTCTGCCTCTGTCTTTCACTCACAGATACCTGGCTTTGCTTTTACCCATAATGCTGTGCACGATCAAGTCTATGCACATCAGGGGCGTGTCCTTTCAGAAGGCAGGGAGGTTAGGGGCGTGTCCTTTCAGAAGGCAGTGACGTTAGAGGTGTGTCCTTTCAGAAGGCAGTGAGGTTAGGGGTGTGTCCTTTCAGAAGGCAGTGAGGTTAGGGGCGTGTCCTTTCAGAAGGCAGGGAGGTTAGGGGCGTGTCCTTTCAGAAGGCAGGTAGGTAAGGGGCGTGTCCTTTCAGAAGGCAGGGAGGTTAGGGGCGTGTCCTTTCAGAAGGCAGGGAGGTAAGGGGCGTGTTCTTTCAGAAGCCAGGGAGGTTAGGGGCGTGTCCTTTCAGAAGGCAGTGAGGTTAGAGGTGTGTCCTTTCAGAAGGCAGTGAGGTTAGGGGCGTGTCCTTTCAGAAGGCAGGGAGGTAAGGGTCGTGTCCTTTCAGAAGGCAGGGAGGTCAGGGGCGTGTCTTTTCAGAAGGCAGGGAGGTTAGGGGCGTGTCTTTTCAGAAGGCAGGGAGGTCAGGGGCGTGTCTTTTCAGAAGGCAGGGAGGTCAGGGGCGTGTCTTTTCAGAAGGCAGTGAGGTTAGGGGCGTGTCCTTTCAGAAGGCAGGGAGGTTAGGGGCGTGTCCTTTCAGAAGGCAGGGAGGTCAGGGGCGTGTCCTTTCAGAAGGCAGGGAGGTCAGGGGCGTGTCTTTTCAGAAGGCAGGGAGGTTAGGGGCGTGTCCTTTCAGAAGGCAGGGAGGTCAGGGGCGTGTCCTTTCAGAAGGCAGGGAGGTCAGGGGCGTGTCCTTTCAGAAGGCAGGGAGGTTAGGGGCGTGTCCTTTCAGAAGGCAGGGAGGTTAGGGGCGTGTCCTTTCAGAAGGCAGGGAGGTTAGGGGCGTGTCCTTTCAGAAGGCAGGGAGGTAAGGGTCGTGTCCTTTCAGAAGGCAGGGAGGTCAGGGGCGTGTCTTTTCAGAAGGCAGGGAGGTTAGGGGCGTGTCTTTTCAGAAGGCAGGGAGGTCAGGGGCGTGTCTTTTCAGAAGGCAGGGAGGTCAGGGGCGTGTCTTTTCAGAAGGCAGTGAGGTTAGGGGCGTGTCCTTTCAGAAGGCAGGGAGGTTAGGGGCGTGTCCTTTCAGAAGGCAGGGAGGTCAGGGGCGTGTCCTTTCAGAAGGCAGGGAGGTCAGGGGCGTGTCCTTTCAGAAGGCAGGGAGGTCAGGGGCGTGTCCTTTCAGAAGACAGGGAGGTCAGGGGCGTGTCCTTTCAGAAGACAGGGAGGTCAGGGGCGTGTCCTTTCAGAAGGCAGGGAGGTTAGGGGCATGTCCTTTCAGAAGGCAGGGAGGTTAGGGGCGTGTCCTTTCAGAAGGCAGGGAGGTTAGGGGTGTGTCCTTTCAGAAGGCAGGGAGGTTAGGGGCGTGTCCTTTCAGAAGACAGGGAGGTTAGGGGCGTGTCCTTTCAGAAGGCAGGGAGGTTAGGGGCGTGTCCTTTCAGAAGGCAGGGAGGTTAGGGGCGTGTCTTTTCAGAAGACAGGGAGGTTAGGGGCATGTCCTTTCAGAAGGCAGGGAGGTTAGGGGCGTGTCCTTTCAGAAGACAGGGAGGTTAGGGGCGTGTCCTTTCAGAAGGCAGGGAGGTCAGGGGCGTGTCCTTTCAGAAGGCAGGGAGGTCAGGGGCGTGTCCTTTCAGAAGGCAGGGAGGTTAGGGGCGTGTCCTTTCAGAAGGCAGGGAGGTTAGGGGCGTGTCCTTTCAGAAGGCAGGGAGGTTAGGGGCGTGTCCTTTCAGAAGACATAATGTATGTACATCCGATCAGAAACTAAACATCACTCACACAGATGCAAAATACATGAATTTATCCGTTATTTGTCCACTCTTTGATTCTGAATCACATCGACAGCTTGAAGGAGACCAAAAATAGCGCTTCAGCGTGAAGAGTTCATTCAAAATATGAGCCGAGTGGTTCAGTGTGGGGTCGGCCTGAGGTCAGTGTGGGGTCAGGTTTAGGTCAGTGTGGGGTCAGTGTGGGGTCAGCGTGAGGTCAGAGTGGGGTAAGGTGTAGTTCATAGAAAGTGTGTGTGTGTCAAAAAGAGTGATGAGTTGTCTTCGTCGTCAGTGAGGAACCTGGGTGTGCTCTTTGATACCAATCTTTCATTTGAAAGCCACGTTTCTAGCCTCTGTATCTAGCATCACATGCTCTCAATGCCAAATGCTGAACAGTTAGTCGATGCGTTCATGAGCTCAAGGCTAGATTATTGTAACGCTCTACTGGGTGGTTGCCCTGCTCGCTTAATAAACAAACTCCAGCTGGTCCATGATTGATTGATTGATTGATTGATTGATAGATAGATAGATAGATAGATAGATAGATAGATAGATAGATAGATAGATAGATAGATAGATAGATAGATAGATAGATAGATAGATAGATAGATAGATAGATAGACAGACAGACAGACAGACAGACAGACAGACAGACAGACAGACAGACAGACAGACAGACAGACAGACAGACAGACAGACAGACAGACAGACAGACAGACAGACAGACAGACAGACAGACAGACAGACAGACAGACAGACAGACAGATAGATAGATAGATAGATAGATAGATAGATAGATAGATAGATAGATAGATAGATAGATAGATTATTGTAATGCTCTACTGGGTGGTTGCCCTGCTCGCTTAATAAACAAACTCCAGCTGGTCCAGAACGCAGCAGCTCGAGTTCTTACTAGAACCTAAACTCCTAAACTCTGGAATAGTCTTCCTAGCATTGTTCGGGAAGCAGACACACTCTGTCAGTTTAAATCTAGACTAAAAACACATCTCTTTACTATGGCATACACACAGAACATTATTAACTCTCATTATTCAATTCAATTGACTGATTGTTCGGCTTCATTAACTAGGTCAGCCGGAACCGGGAACACTTCCCATAACACCTGATGTACTCGTTACATCATAAAGAAAGCAGCATCTACACTAATGTTAGTCTCTGTTTATCCCGAGGTTTACTGCAGTCGGCCGGATCCGGATCAGATGATGGACCTGAATATGACCAACACATCTGCTGTGAGCGGATCAATCAGATGGATTGAGGATCCAATGTCGCCTTGAGCTTTTGGCTTGCTCAGTTGGGGACACTAAATGTTTAACTATATCAGTGATCTGCCAGCATTGTCTCTCTCTGATAAATTAAAATAATCTGATAACATCACTGTTTACTCCAGAACGACTGTACAGCCAAATCTAATTCTGCTGCAGTATTGTCCTGTTTAACACTGAAGCTGCTCTGACACAATCGGTGCTGGAGAAGAGCGATAGAAATGGAGCTGACTTGACTTGTGTGTGTGAGAGTGAAAGAGTGAGAGTGTGTGTGAGAGTGAGTGAGTGAGTGTGTGTGTGTGTGATGACTGCAGGCGAGACAGATTCACACCTGCATGCCTACGAGTCACACAGAGAGAGAAGGAAAGTATTTCTCTAGTGTGGACTTGCAGAGGATCTGAGCTAAGACGGCAGGATCCCGACGAGAGGAAGACAAGTTACATCATCACCATCGTTTCAATGAGACGGCCGTTCCACACACACACACACACACACACACACACACACACACACACACACTGTAAAGGTGTGCAGTGGAAGTCACACATACACTGTAAAGGTGTTCAGTGAGAGAGACACACACACACATACTGCTATAATGTGTTCAATGAGAGTCTCCCTCTCACACACACACACACACACACACACACACACACACACACACACACACACACACACACACACACACACACACACACACACACACACACACACATTATAAACACAACACACTCACAAACAGCACCGTTCAATGAGAACGACCAGCTCAAGACAGATGAGAGAATGAACCGGAATCTGGGAAGATTTCCAGCCACGTTTAATCACTCTCTCTCCAGCACACGACCCCTATAATCACACACACACACACACACACACACACACACACACAAGCTATCAATCTCCACGCTAATGTTATGTTAGCTGAGCCTCTGCGGTCTCTGTGTTCTAAACCTTCATTTAAACTGGAAAACAAATATAGACGAGGGCAGACATTAGAAAAAGCCTCGGTCTGCTACGTGAAGAAAAACTCACACAATAAACCGCTCAAGCTAACGTTCAGAAGATGCAGGAGATATCCCCAAATCAAGACACCGGAGAAGAGAAATGAGAAACGTATCAAAATAAACTAATATCTGCGAGTCAGAAAGATAACCTTTTCCCCTTTAAATGTCAAGTCTTTATTTCTATCGCTCTTCTCCAGCGCCGATTGTGTCAGAGCAGCTTCAGTGTTAAACAGGACAATACTGCAGCAGAATTAGATTTGGCTGTACAGTCGTTCTGGAGTAAACAGGGATGTTATCAGCTTATTTTAATTTATCAGAGAGAGACAATGCTGGCAGAAGATTTTGAAGAAATGACTCCATTGGCAGATATTTGTTCTTGTTTTGATTTGAACAGATTATTCATTTGTTGTAGTTATAAGCACAAACTCATGTCTTAATATCTTCAGTCATGTCTCTTCTCCAGTTAATGTTTCTTGATTTAAGAATGTTTAGATATTTGTGCTGGAAAATGAGGTTCTGGAAATCTTTCTGGTTCTGGAATCTGATTGGCAAATCCTCCATTTCTTTTACACACACTGCTGGTGTTGTGTCACAGAGTGTAGTTGTAAGAGTTTAATTTATGAACACAGTGCCTGTTTCCTGGTTTGTTCAGACTCTTTCTCAGATGCTCTTTGGTCTTATTAATCTGTTTCTTGTTTCAGAGCGAATCGTTTTCGGCTAAGAGGAGAATTATATTTAGGCTTTATTTAACTTGAATCCTGTACTAGAGTGTCGCTTTTGTACGTTTGACTGAATTGTTTGTTTTCAGTTGTAAAAATGTTTAATATTATTGTTCAATAAATGTGATTTTATATAAATAATATGCCGTATTTGGTGTTGAGAGCGGGTCCGTTATAGCCTTGAAATCTAGACTCACCCTAGCGGCAGCAAATCTAATCTGCCCTCGTGTGTCGTCTAGAAACTCTCAATACACTTCTGAGCTGTAAAAACCAAACTCTGGTCAGGCCAATCACACCGTGTGTAGAGTCAGTGGGTGGGGCTTAACATAGTGACGGCCGAGTTGCGTGCTAATCAAAGAAGCTGGCGAAAGGCGGTCTTTCAAATCGACTTTGGCCGTGACTCTGGAAGACTTGAGTTAAGTTTCTTTGAGAAAAAAACAAAGAACGGCACTAAAATCATTCTTAAGAAAGGAAGATGTGTTTGGAGTTTAGCCGACCAGATACAGCGAATGCTTAATCTATCAACTATAGAGTGAATCCGTGGCGGAAGGAAGTAATTCCACACAAAAGAGTTTTTTATAGACACACACAGTCTTTATTTATTTACTCATGTGTGCTGTTGAATGTTTGTATAAATGCAATAACACACTGTTCATCAGCACTGTGATTATCTACGGATGGATACAGCCGTGCTGATATACTCGTGTGATAGTGCCGAACCGTTGAAATGGTTTTAATAAGTCAAGCGATATGTAAATGAGCGGCTCGAGTATTGGCTGTGATCATGGCTGATCTAAGCCGCTTCGGTTTCTCCTCACCTCCCGCGATCTCATTGTCCCGCTCAGTGTCCTGCTGATCGAACGGCACGCTGACACCACTCACCTCCGATCCTGAGCCTGATCCTGACAGAGACACAGTCAGAGGAACATCAGAAACACAAAAACGATTATATCTGTATCCCTATGAAGAACCGCCACTATATTCCCACAGATCTGTGTAAGAGCTGAGAGTGTGTGACAAACACTGAACAGACGAGCGTGAGACTGACCGCTGTATCTGCCCTGCAGTGCTTTGCTCTGCTCCGTCCCTCTGACGGCCGTGACCTTCACACTGTACTCTTTCCTGCGGTCAAACCCTTCGAGGACAGCTCTGGGCTCAGATTTACTCACTAACAGCTCCTGCTCTGGTCCTGCAAAACACACACACACACTAAGAACCACAGATAGCTGAAGAAACAGATGATGGCAGCTTTATAAAGTGCACTGTCTGATTGTTCCCTGTCCCTATATAGTGCACTGTCTGATTGTTCCCTGTCCCCTATATAGAGCACTGTCTGATCGCTCCCTATCCCCTATAGAGTGCATTGTCTGATCGCTCCCTATCCCCTATATATAGCACTGTCTGATCGTTCCCTATCCCCTATAGAGTGCACTGTCTGATCACTCCCTATCACCTATAGAGTGCACTGTCTGATCGTTCCCTATCCCCTATATAGAGCACTGTCTGATCGCTCCCTGTCCCCTATAGAGTGCACTGTCTGATCATCCCCTATCCCCTATAGAGTGCACTGTCTGATCATCCCCTGTCCCCTATAGAGTGCACTGTTTGATCATCCCCTGTCCCCCATAGAGTGCACTGTCTGATCATCCCCTGTCCCCTATAGAGTGCACTGTCTGATCATCCCCTGTCCCCTATAGAGTGCACTGTTTGATCATCCCCTATCCCCTATAGAGTGCATTGTCTGATCGCTCCCTATCCCCTATATACAGCACTGTCTGATCGTTCCCTATCCCCTATATAGTGCACTGTCTGATCACTCCCTATCACCTATAGAGTGCACTGTCTGATCGCTCCCTATCCCCTATATAGAGCACTGTCTGATCGCTCCCTGTCCCCTATAGAGTGCACTGTCTGATCATCCCCTATCCCCTATATAGAGCACTGTCTGATCATCCCCTATCCCCTATATAGAGCACTGTCTGATCATCCCCTATCCCCTATATAGAGCACTGTCTGATCATCCCCTATCCCCTATATAGAGCACTGTCTGATCATCCCCTATCCCCTATATAGAGCACTGTCTGATCATCCCCTATCCCCTATATAGAGCACTGTCTGATCATCCCCTATCCCCTATATAGAGCACTGTCTGATCATCCCCTATCCCCTATATAGAGCACTGTCTGATCATCCCCATCCCCTATATAGAGCACTGTCTGATCATCCCCCATCCCCTATATAGAGCACTGTCTGATCATCCCCCGTCCCCTATAGAGTGCACTGTCTGATCATCCCCCATCCCCTATATAGAGCACTGTCTGATCATCCCCCGTCCCCTATATATAGCACTGTCTGATCATCACCTATCCCCTATATAGAGCACTGTCTGATCATCCCCATCCCCTATATAGAGCACTGTCTGATCATCCCCCGTCCCCTATATATAGCACTGTCTGATCATCCCCCATCCCCTATATAGAGCACTGTCTGATCATCCCCCGTCCCCTATATATAGCACTGTCTGATCATCCCCTATCCCCTATATAGAGCACTGTCTGATCATCCCCATCCCCTATATAGAGCACTGTCTGATCATCCCCCGTCCCCTATATATAGCACTGTCTGATCATCCCCTTGTCACATCCCTGTCCTGTCTTGTGTGCACATGTGGGTTTTGTCAGTATGGCCTTTGTGCTTCTGTCATTGTCTAAACCCTCCCCCCTTGTTATCTAATTAGTGTTTGATTTCTCCCACCTGTGTTTCCTCGTTCCCTGCCTCATTTGTTCCCTGTTATAAGCTCCTGGTGTTTGTCAGTCTTTGTGGTATCGTTGTAATGTCTGCGTCTCCTGTCCTCCCTGTGATTCTGTTCTGGTATGTGTTTGAGTTTATGTTTTGATTACGTATTTTTGCCCCTTGTGGGTTTTGTTTTGTATTTGTTTAATTTTATAATAAATTACCACTTCTTTGCACATGAGTCCTCGCACCATTTTCCTTTGTGTTTGTGACGTGACAGAACGATACCACCATTAGTGGACTCCGCAAGATGGAAGGCTTCCTTTTCCCATCTCCCTGCCCCTCTGCTTCACCGATGGCAGGACGACGGCACAAGCTCCTCTCCCTCCGGCAGGAGGGAACCAGCGTGAAGGAGTTTGCGCACAGGTTCGTATTTGCAGCAGAGGGGCTCAACATCAGCGCGACAGAGCTCAAGGACATCTTTTACAACGGACTAAATGAGCCTGTTAGCGCTTGGGAGATGGGAATGCGGTGGATTTTATCATTTTGGCAGTTTGTGGGATTTATGTACAATCGTGGTGGTGGAGGAGAGTTATGGAAGGGCGGCCTTCCTCCGCTTGGTCCTCCTCCACTTATCCTCACAGACTGCCAGGTCCCCAGTCCTCCGATGACCCCTTCGGGGAGAGGGAGGAGGAAGGGAAGGAGGGCTCCTTCGGTGATGGATCAGGTGGTCCCAGTTCCAATGGATCGTATTCCGGTGGTCCCTGTGCCGGTGGTCCGTGTTCCGGTGGATTGTGTATCAGTGGTCCCTGCTCCAGTGGCCTCGAGACAGCGGCGGAGGAGGAGAAAGGCTTCCTCCACGACAGTTCCGGTGTTCCGGTGGTCCCAGTGCCGGTGGATCGTGTTCCGGTGGTCCCTGTGCCGGTGGATCGTGTTCCGGTGGTCCCAGTGCCGGTGGATCGTGTTCCGGTGGTCCCTGTGCCGGTGGATCGTGCTCCGGTGGACCCTGTTCTGCCCGCGCCGACCCGGCGCCCTGCTCTGACCGCGCCTCCCAGGCGCCCTGCTCTGACCGCGCCTCCCAGGCGCCCTGCTCTGACCGCGCCTCCCAGGCGCCCTGCTCTCACCGCGCCTCCCAGGCGTCCAGCTCTCACCGCGCCTCCCAGGCGTCCAGCTCTCACCGCGCCTCCCAGGCGTCCAGCTCTCACCGCGCCTCCCAGGCGTCCAGCTCTCACCGCGCCTCCCAGGCGTCCAGCTCTCACCGCGCCGCTGAGGCGTCCTGCTCTCCGTGCGCCGCTGAGGCGTCCTGCTCTGCCCGCGCCGGCCCGGCGCCCTGACCGCGCCTCCCTGGGCGCCTGAACTTTGTGGGCCACCATGGCCTCCTGAAAATTTTGTTTTCCCCATACCCTCCTTGTTGACCCTTCCCTTGTTTGTTCCTTCCTTCTCTGTTTCCCCTGTCCCTCCCGTCCCGCCCTGGTCTGTCCGTCGCCCCCTGGTCTGTCCCGCCTGTCCCTAGTGGAGCGTCTGGTAGCCGCTCCTTAAGGAGGGGGTAATGTCACATGCCTGTCCTGTCTTGTGTGCACATGTGGGTTTTGTCAGTATGGCCTTTGTGCTTCTGTCATTGTCTAGACCCTCCCCCCTTGTTATCTAATAAGTGTTTGATTTCTCCCACCTGTGTTTCCTCGTTCCCTGCCTCATTTGTTCCCTGTTATAAGCTCCTGGTGTTTGTCAGTCTTTGTGGTATCGTTGTAATGTCTGCGTTTACCGTCCTCCCTGTGATTCTGTTCTGGTATGTGTTTGAGTTTATGTTTTGATTACGTATTTTTGCCCCCTTGTGGGTTTTGTTTTGTATTTATGTTTAATTTTATAATAAATTACCACTTCTTTGCACACGAGTCCTCGAACCATTTTCCTTTGTGTTTGTGACGTGACACCCCTATCCCCTATATATAGCACTGTCTGATCATCCTCTGTCCCCTATAGAATGCAATGTCTGATCATCCCCTGTCCCCTATAGAGTGCACTGTCTGATCGTCCCGTCCCCTATAGAGTGCACTGTCTGATCATCCCCTGTCCCCTATAGAGTGCACTGTCTGATCATCCCCTGTCCCCTATAGAGTGCACTGTCTGATCATCCCCTGTCCCCTATAGAGTGCACTGTCTGATCATCCCCTGTCCCCTATAGAGTGCACTGTCTGATCATCCCATGTCCCCTATATATAGCACTGTCTGATCATCCCATGTCCCCTATATATATCACTGTCTGATCATCTCATGTCCCCTATAGAGTGCACTGTCTGATCATCCCCTGTCCCCTATAGAGTGCACTGTCTGATCATCCCCTGTCCCCTATAGAGTCCCACTCTCACCCGAGTCGGTGCTGTATCATCCCCTATCCCCTATATATAGCACTGTCTGATCATCCCATGTCCCCTATATATAGCACTGTCTGATCATCCCATGTCCCCTATATATATCACTGTCTGATCATCTCATGTCCCCTATAGAGTGCACTGTCTGATCATCCCCTGTCCCCTATAGAGTGCACTGTCTGATCATCCCCTGTCCCCTATAGAGTCCCACTCTCACCCGAGTCGGTGCTGTATGCGAGTCTGTATCCGTCGAACTCTCCCTTTGGCTCCTTCCAGCTCACGCTGAGTGTGTCGGAGCTCAGCTCTCTGAAGCGCAGCCTTCTGGGCATCGGCACTGCAAACACCGCAGACCAGAACATCTCTCACACTGCCCTCCTCCGTTAGCATGTAAAGATGATCAACAAAGTTCAATCTAATTACAAGCACCCACTGCACTCAAACTCGCCGTGACTCGAGATCACTGCTGAAGTAAAGGCGTTTGACTGACAGCTAGTGTTTAATTAGATCATCTTCATCTGTGTTTGGGCATCAGACAGATGGAAAGAGAGGAAGCCAAACGTGTGTCCAAACCAGATGTGACCCGACCCGCTCTACCAATCAATCAATCAATCAGCTTTATTTATATCACGCTTTTCCAATGCCGATTGTGTCAAAGCAGTGTTAAACAGGACAATAGTGCAGCAGAATTAGATTTGGCTGTACAGTCGTTCTGGAGTAAACAGTGATGTTATCAGCTTAGTTTAATTTATCATAGAGCGACAATGTTGGCAGATCAGTATTATAGTTAATAGAATTAAATAAGACCTCATTAATAAATGTTATTTGTATATTTAGTTGAATAACTTGGATCATGATTTTAGTGTCCCCAACCATCCAACAAGCCAAAGGCGACAGTGGCAAGGACAGCTCTACCAATCGCTTAGGAAGCAAATGCAACGGACCCACTTTATATTAGGTGGCCTTAACTACTATGTACTTACATTTTAATTAATAATTTGATACAATGCTTTTATTGTGTACATGCTTGTTTTTACATTTACCCATATATATATATATATATATATATATATATATATATATATATATATATATATATATATATATATATATATATATATATATATATATATATATATATCAACACACCTGTCCCTAACCCTACCCTACCCTTAAACCAACCCACACCTGTCCCTAACCCTACCCTTAAACTGACCCACACCACAACACCTGTCCCTAACCCTACCCTTAAACTGACCCACACCATCACACCTGACCCTAACTCTACCCTTAAACTGACCCACGCCACCACACCTGACCCTAACTCTACCCTTAAACTGACCCACACCACCACACCTGACCCTAACTCTACCCTTACACTGACCCTCACCACCACACCTGACCCTAACCCTACCCTTAAACTGACCCACACCAACACACCTGAACCTAACTCTACCCTTAAACTGACCCACACCACCACACCTGACCCTAACTCTACCCTTAAACTGACCCTCACCACCACACCTGACCCTAACCCTACCCTTAAACTGACCCACACCACCACACCTGTCCCTAACTCTACCCTTAAACTGACCCACACCTCCACACCTGACCCTAACTCTACCCTTAAACTGACCCACACCACCACACCTGACCCTAACTCTACCCTTAAACTGACCCTCACCACCACACCTGACCCTAACCCTACCCTTAAACTGACCCACACCATCACACCTGTCCCTAACTCTACCCTTAAACTGACCCACACCTCCACACCTGACCCTAACTCTACCCTTAAACTGACCCACAACTCCACACCTGTCCCTAACTCTACCCTTAAACTGACCCACACCTCCACACCTGACCCTAACTCTACCCTTAAACTGACCCACACCACCACACCTGTCCCTAACTCTACCCGTAAAACTGACCCACACCTCCACACCTGACCCTAACTCTACCCTTAAACTGACCCACAACTCCACACCTGTCCCTAACCCTAAACTGACCCACACCATCACACCTGTCCCTAACCCTACCCTTAAACTGACCTACACCACCACACCTGACCCTAACTCTACCCTTAAACTGACCCACACCTCCACACCTGTCCCTAACTCTACCCTTAAACTGACCCACACCACCACACCTGTCCCTAACTCTACCCTTAAACTGACCCACACCACCACACCTGTCCCTAACTCTACCCTTAAACTGACCCACACCACCACACCTGTCCCTAACTCTACCCTTAAACTGACCCACACCATCACACCTGACCCTAACCCTACCCTTTAACTGACCCACACCATCACACCTGACCCTAACGCTACCCTTAAACTGACCCACACCACCACACCTGTCCCTAACTCTACCCTTAAACTGACCCACACCACCACACCTGTCCCTAACTCTACCCTTAAACTGACCCACACCACCACACCTGTCCCTAACTCTACCCTTAAACTGACCCACACCACCACACCTGTCCCTAACCCTAACCCTAAACTGACCCACACCACCACACCTGTCCCTAACTCTACCCTTAAACTGACCCACACCACCACACCTGTCCCTAACTCTACCCTTAAACTGACCCACACCACCACACCTGACCCTAACCCTACCCTTTAACTGACCCACACCACCACACCTGACCCTAACCCTACCCTTTAACTGACCCACACCATCACACCTGACCCTAACGCTACCCTTAAACTGACCCACACCACCACACCTGACCCTAACTCTACCCTTAAACTGACCCACACCACCACACCTGACCCTAACGCTACCCTTAAACTGACCCACACCACCACACCTGTCCCTAACCCTACCCTTTAACTGACCCACACCACCACACCTGTCCCTAACTCTACCCTTTAACTGACCCACACCACCACACCTGTCCCTAACTCTACCCTTTAACTGACCCACACCATCACACCTGTCCCTAACCCTACCCTTTAACTGACCCACACCACCACACCTGACCCTAACGCTACCCTTAAACTGACCCACACCACCACACCTGTCCCTAA
Source organism: Pseudorasbora parva (assembly GCF_024679245.1). Lineage (NCBI taxonomy): Eukaryota > Metazoa > Chordata > Actinopteri > Cypriniformes > Gobionidae > Pseudorasbora > Pseudorasbora parva. The sequence continues at coordinate 44,336,025 of NC_090190.1, forward strand.
CCCTACCCTTTAACTGACCCACACCACCACACCTGTCCCTAACTCTACCCTTTAACTGACCCACACCATCACACCTGTCCCTAACCCTACCCTTTAACTGACCCACACCATCACACCTGTCCCTAACCCTACCCTTAAACTGACCCACACCACCACACCTGACCCTAACGCTACCCTTAAACTGACCCACACCACCACACCTGTCCCTAACCCTACCCTTTAACTGACCCACACCACCACACCTGTCCCTAACTCTACCCTTTAACTGACCCACACCACCACACCTGTCCCTAACTCTACCCTTTAACTGACCCACACCACCACACCTGTCCCTAACTCTACCCTTTAACTGACCCACACCATCACACCTTTCCCTAACCCTACCCTTTAACTGACCCACACCATCACACCTGACCCTAACTCTACCCGTATCCAACTCAATATCAGCAAAAGTGTTTTGCAATACAATTTGAACACAGTAAGTACATAGTACTTATTTTTATATGTAAGTACATTGAACCCACCTAATATAAAGTGGGGCCAACGGAAGTTATGTTGCATGTTCCCACCAATAGCAAATTCTGGTGTGCATTACTAAACATTTGATAGACATTTGGTGTGACATTATTTCAACAAAAATCAGGACAAAACTAAGTTTGTTTGGAATCTTTCCGTTCGCTGTAGCTGAAAAACACAGCCGTTTAGCGTCCAAAAGCTTGTTGCATCAAATCTGGTCAGGACACAGAGTTATGACAATCCAAAGTCTTAGTTTCTCCTCATACCTCAACACGTTCTGCCTGAACACTGCGTGTCAGATCGGCTGTGGTGAGACTGAGTGAGAAGAAACTCAGACTTCTGGGAAACAATCCAAAAGAAGTGTGTGTTTGTGTGGGTTAGCGGACGGGTGAGGAGCGTCCATCAACAGCACTGGAGAAACCGCAGTCACCCGTCTGACAGCCCGACACACCGATGCATGCACACACACACACACACGCGCACACACACATGCACACACACACACACACTCATTTCTTTACAGACGAGCACATGTTCTGTAAAGAGCTTCCTCCTCAGATGTGCAGTGGATGCAGCAGGCAGGAGATAAAACACTGTATGAAGAACACCAACCTTAACACAAGACGACTGAGAAAACGCTCGCTCCTCTCGTCCGGCTCATGACCTGTGTGTGTGTGTGTGTGTGTGTGTGTGTCCGGTAATGTCAGGGGCTTGTGGGTAAATGACATGAGCATCAGTGTGTGTCGACCTTTCTCAAGCGTTTATCACAAGTCCTGTTCCAGTGAAAGATTCTGAGTGTGTTCGAGTAACTGATAAATCCATCACACAAACAGACTCCATCGAACATGTTGAACTAATCCATCGAGGTTTCCAAAAGTATCATGGACAGAAACCGTAGGCTCAAAGCTCTGAGATCTGGGCTTACGGTTTACATCTGCTCAAGAGATATATAGTTAGAATATATATAGAGAACTATAGTTAGAGTATGATGACCGACGCTCTACGGTTATAGCTAGAGTATGATGACTGGCGCTCTACGGCTATAGCTAGAGTATGATGACTGACGCTCTACGGCTATAGCTAGAGTATGATGACTGACGCTCTACGGCTATAGTTAGAGTATGATGACTGACGCTCTACGGCTATAGCTAGAGTATGATGACTGACGCTCTACGGCTATAGCTAGAGTATGATGACTGACGCTCTACGGCTATAGCTAGAGTATGATGACTGACGCTCTACGGCTATAGCTAGAGTATGATGACTGACGCTCTACGGCTATAGCTAGAGTATGATGACTGACGCTCTACGGCTATAGTTAGAGTATGATGACTGACGCTCTACTGCTATAGCTAGAGTATGATGACTGACGCTCTACGGCTATAGCTAGAGTATGATGACTGACGCTCTACGGCTATAGCTAGAGTATGATGACTGACGCTCTACGGCTATAGCTAGAGTATGATGACTGACGCTCTACGGCTATAGCTAGAGTATGATGACTGACGCTCTACGGCTATAGTTAGAGTATGATGACTGACGCTCTACGGCTATAGTTAGAGTATGATGACTGACGCTCTACGGCTATAGTTAGAGTATGATGACTGACGCTCTACGGCTATAGTTGGAGTATGATGACTGACGCTCTACGGCTATAGTTGGAGTATGATGACTGACGCTCTACGGCTATAGTTGGAGTATGATGACTGACGCTCTACGGCTATAGTTGGAGTATGATGACTGACGCTCTACGGCTATAGTTGGAGTATGATGACTGACGCTCTACGGCTATAGTTGGAGTATGATGACTGACGCTCTACGGCTATAGTTGGAGTATGATGACTGACGCTCTACGGCTATAGTTGGAGTATGATGACTGACGCTCTACGGCTATAGTTGGAGTATGATGACTGACGCTCTACGGCTATAGCTGGAGTATGATGACTGACGCTCTACGGCTATAGCTGGAGTATGATGACTGACGCTCTACGGCTATAGCTGGAGTATGATGACTGACGCTCTACGGCTATAGCTGGAGTATGATGACTGACGCTCTACGGCTATAGCTAGAGTATGATGACTGACGCTCTACGGCTATAGCTAGAGTATGATGACTGACGCTCTACGGCTATAGCTAGAGTATGATGACTGACGCTCTACGGCTATAGCTAGAGTATGATGACTGACGCTCTACGGCTATAGCTAGAGTATGATGACTGACGCTCTACGGCTATAGCTAGAGTATGATGACTGACGCTCTACGGCTATAGCTAGAGTATGATGACTGACGCTCTACGGCTATAGCTAGAGTATGATGACTGACGCTCTACGGCTATAGCTAGAGTATGATGACTGACGCTCTACGGCTATAGCTAGAGTATGATGACTGACGCTCTACGGCTATAGCTAGAGTATGATGACTGACGCTCTACGGCTATAGCTAGAGTATGATGACTGACGCTCTACGGCTATAGCTAGAGTATGATGACTGACGCTCTACGGCTATAGCTAGAGTATGATGACTGACGCTCTACGGCTATAGCTAGAGTATGATGACTGACGCTCTACGGCTATAGCTAGAGTATGATGACTGACGCTCTACGGCTATAGCTAGAGTATGATGACTGACGCTCTACGGCTATAGCTAGAGTATGATGACTGACGCTCTACGGCTATAGCTAGAGTATGATGACTGACGCTCTACGGCTATAGCTAGAGTATGATGACTGACGCTCTACGGCTATAGCTAGAGTATGATGACTGGCGCTCTACGGCTATAGCTAGAGTATGATGACTGACGCTCTACGGCTATAGCTAGAGTATGATGACTGACGCTCTACGGCTATAGCTAGAGTATGATGACTGGCGCTCTACGGCTATAGTTAGAGTATGATGACTGACGCTCTACGGCTATAGCTAGAGTATGATGACTGACGCTCTACGGCTATAGCTAGAGTATGATGACTGACGCTCTACGGCTATAGCTAGAGTATGATGACTGACGCTCTACGGCTATAGCTAGAGTATGATGACTGACGCTCTACGGCTATAGCTAGAGTATGATGACTGACGCTCTACGGCTATAGCTAGAGTATGATCCCTTACGCTCTACGGCTATAGCTAGAGTATGATGACTGACGCTCTACGGCTATAGCTAGAGTATGATCCCTTACGCTCTACGGCTATAGCTAGAGTATGATGACTGACGCTCTACGGCTATAGCTAGAGTATGATCCCTTACGCTCTACGGCTATAGTTAGAGTATGATGACTGACGCTCTACGGCTATAGTTAGAGTATGATGACTGACGCTCTACGGCTATAGCTAGAGTATGATGACTGACGCTCTACGGCTATAGTTAGAGTATGATGACTGACGCTCTACGGCTATAGCTAGAGTATGATGACTGACGCTCTACGGCTATAGTTAGAGTATGATGACTGACGCTCTACGGCTATAGTTGGAGTATGATGACTGACGCTCTACGGCTATAGTTAGAGTATGATGACTGACGCTCTACGGCTATAGTTAGAGTATGATGACTGACGCTCTACGGCTATAGCTAGAGTATGATGACTGGCGCTCTACGGCTATAGCTAGAGTATGATGACTGGCGCTCTACGGCTATAGTTAGAGTATGATGACTGACGCTCTACGGCTATAGCTAGAGTATGATGACTGACGCTCTACGGCTATAGCTAGAGTATGATGACTGACGCTCTACGGCTATAGCTAGAGTATGATGACTGACGCTCTACGGCTATAGCTAGAGTATGATGACTGACGCTCTACGGCTATAGCTAGAGTATGATCCCTTACGCTCTACGGCTATAGCTAGAGTATGATGACTGACGCTCTACGGCTATAGCTAGAGTATGATGACTGACGCTCTACGGCTATAGCTAGAGTATGATGACTGACGCTCTACGGCTATAGCTAGAGTATGATGACTGACGCTCTACGGCTATAGCTAGAGTATGATCCCTTACGCTCTACGGCTATAGCTAGAGTATGATGACTGACGCTCTACGGCTATAGCTAGAGTATGATCCCTTACGCTCTACGGCTATAGCTAGAGTATGATGACTGACGCTCTACGGCTATAGCTAGAGTATGATCCCTTACGCTCTACGGCTATAGCTAGAGTATGATGACTGACGCTCTACGGCTATAGTTAGAGTATGATGACTGACGCTCTACGGTTATAGCTAGAGTATGATGACTGACGCTCTACGGCTATAGCTAGAGTATGATGACTGACGCTCTACGGCTATAGCTAGAGTATGATGACTGACGCTCTACGGCTATAGCTAGAGTATGATGACTGACGCTCTACGGCTATAGCTAGAGTATGATGACTGACGCTCTACGGCTATAGCTAGAGTATGATGACTGACGCTCTACGGCTATAGCTAGAGTATGATGACTGACGCTCTACGGCTATAGCTAGAGTATGATGACTGACGCTCTACGGCTATAGTTAGAGTATGATGACTGACGCTCTACGGCTATAGCTAGAGTATGATGACTGACGCTCTACGGCTATAGTTAGAGTATGATGACTGACGCTCTACGGCTATAGCTAGAGTATGATGACTGACGCTCTACGGCTATAGCTAGAGTATGATGACTGACGCTCTACGGCTATAGTTAGAGTATGATGACTGACGCTCTACGGCTATAGCTAGAGTATGATGACTGACGCTCTACGGCTATAGTTAGAGTATGATGACTGACGCTCTACGGCTATAGCTAGAGTATGATGACTGACGCTCTACGGCTATAGCTAGAGTATCATGACTGACGCTCTACGGCTATAGCTAGAGTATGATGACTGACGCTCTACGGCTATAGTTAGAGTATGATGACTGACGCTCTACGGCTATAGCTAGAGTATGATGACTGACGCTCTACGGCTATAGCTAGAGTATGATGACTGACGCTCTACGGCTATAGCTAGAGTATGATGACTGACGCTCTA
>NC_090190.1:44346521-44379021 GCF_024679245.1 Pseudorasbora parva
TCCCAGCGTTCCTCACTGAACACAGAATGGGGTAAGACACGCGTAAGACACCCTAACTGGGCAAGCAGCTCGTGCTCGTGGCTCTTCAGCACATCACAGGACTGAGCATTGATAAGCCAGTCGTTGAAGTCTCAAAGGGGAAAGCTCTGCCTTCACACACTTCGTGACCGTGTGTGAGGCCACAGCCGGCCCAAACGGCAGGACAGGAATGGGACTCTTCGAATGCAATAGGGGTGCAGCGATTCGTTTTAACAACGATTTGAGGATGTCGATACGATTCAAGGACGATAACGGTTCATTTAGAACGATACGATCCGATCCGAAACGATTCAGTTTCTTTTAAGGGAATCAGATATCAATTAATTATGGATATACAGCGAGCGACTCCTTCAGAACAGCTCCGTCTTTACTGAAGTGTGTCCTCACACTGGACCGCGGCGCTGGCCTGATCATTCTCCCTCCTCGGCTTCGGCTCTGCCATCCGCCATGCTAGGGTTAGTTTTCTTTGCGCGTGCGGCAGACGTCCAGTGGTGGAGGAAGGACTGAATCTCAGTACTGAAGTAAAAGTACAAGTAAACAGAAATATATTTACTTTAGTAAAAGCAGAAGTCCTACAACGACAACCCTAATTAAGTAAAACGTAAAAAGTACCTGATTTTAAATGTACTTTAAGTATTAAAAGTAAAAGTACTTGCATAAAAATGTATTCTCTTAATGTCTAATTCTAATAATTAAAAAGAAGAAAACCGTATGAGCGCTGGCGTTTTAATTGAGTTAGTTTTGGGTTAGTGTAATTGTTCTGACCATCTGTTGCCCAGTTCACATTCTGACTTACAGTTCTGCTTATCTGCAAAGTTAAAGGACAACATTCTCATCAGCTTTGGTGTATTTAAACCTTCATATTTATGATATTTTTACCTTTTATAAAGGACATTTTCCCCTAATCTTATTAAATATAGTCTTTGCTTCAGCCTTCCCTTTATATTCTTACATTTGATTAATAAATTAAATTAGAATAAGATACAATAGGGTTGTTACCAATCAACTGCACTAAATAATGCTATGAGATTGTTTTTACTAAAAAGTGAACTAAACCACCAGTAGATGGCGGCAGGTGAATCCTTATGAGAGAGTCACTGAGTCGATTCGTTCAAACGGCTGATTCGTTCATAAATGAGGCAGTCGTTAATAACAGGGCATTGAATCTTTGATTCAGTAACGCGCTGTTGCTGTGCAATACGTTATGGTTCAGATGTGGAAATATTTTCGCTGCTGAAATAGTACAAAAGCAATAAAGCAATCAATAAATTGTAAGTGACTTGATGTTAATTCATTGTTTATGGAACTGTCAAATGAAATCAGTGTCACATTTTCTGTCGTGATGGTATTCAGGAAAACTACACTCGTTGGTCGTGTCATGTGATGTTTTTTTAACTGTTATAAAATATAAAAACTAAACATTTTGAATGTTTAATGCAGTATGTTACTGAGTTTCTTTGTGTGAGCGGGGCTGATTTGTTTCCATTTCTCCTCGAGAGGCGGCGCGAGCCTCAACAGCGCCACCGTCAGTTCATTAATAACGTAGGCTACATTATATATTATTATCCGGGCGAGCCTTAATCTCCAGCCCTGAAACTGATCAGAAAATGTGACGAAACGTTGTAGAAATGTAGTGGAGTAGAAAGTATAATAATTGCTGCAAAATGTAACGAAGTAAAAGTAAAAAGTATGCACTATTTATTCTACTTAAGTAAAGTACAGATACGTGAAAAATGTACTTAAGTAAAGTAACGAAGTATTAGTACTTCATTACATTCCACCACTGCTGACGTCACACACAGGCAGACTGAGTAACGTTTAACGCCTTTATCATTAATAGGGCTGAGAAAAAACATCCAGATAAAGTCTGACGTGATTAAATCAAATGCGTTATTTCCCATTATCGATACAATCGATCGATTACCTTTTAAAGCGATATTAGATCGATATATGTCGTCCGGAAGGCCAACTTGCCGAGCACAGATCGATGTAGTTGGCTCATAGGAATATAAATCGATGCATCGGTGTAGATGGATCGGTACACCCCTAGCCTGTAATGAGGCGATATTTGGATGTGAAAGTAAGCGCTCCTTCAGCTCCACCGCATTAACCCAGCCCCCGGGTTAGACGTGCGCATGGATCCGCTTTACGGTAGTCATCTTGAACGAGCGCGTGGCCATGGCTTTATTCAGCGATCTTTGGTTCCAAAACAAGCTACCGACCTTTTTCAGAATGAGAAAGTAGTGGCTGTACATAACGCTCTGACGCGGTTCCATAGATCCCACTCCTACCGCCGGCTTATTCAGAAGACATCTCTTCATTAACGGCTACACCTGATAGCGCTGACATCCTGACTGGAAATCCTCTCAGATATCATTTCTTTCTAAAAGGAGCATAATAGTGAGGACACGGCCTTTTCTAGTGTTTTTGACAGAAAGGGTCAATCTGAGATCAGCCTGTAATTGACTAATGCTTTAGGATCAAGCTGTGTTTTTTTAATAAGTGGTTTAATTATAGCCAACTTAAAGGTTTTTGGCTCATATCCTGATGTCAAAGATGGGATCTCTGACTTCTGGAAGCATCTCTAGTAGCCTAGCCGGTGTAGGGTCAAGCAGACACGATGTGTGTGTTCTCCTATAGCAGTGAATGAGTGTGTGTGTTCTCCTATAGCAGTGAATGAGTGTGTGTGTGTGTGTTCTCCTATAGCAGTGAATGAGTGTGTGTGTGTGTGTGTGTGTGTGTGTGTGTGTGTGTGTGTGTGTGTGTGTTCTCCTATAGCAGTGAATGAGTGTGTGTGTTCTCCTATAGCAGTGAATGAGTGTGTGTGTGTGTGTTCTCCTATAGCAGTGAATGAGTGTGTGTGTTCTCCTATAGCAGTGAATGAGTGTGTGTGTGTGTGTTCTCCTATAGCAGTGAATGAGTGTGTGTGTTCTCCTATAGCAGTCAATGAGTGTGTGTGTGTTCTCCTATAGCAGTGAATGAGTGTGTGTGTTCTCCTATAGCAGTGAATGAGTGTGTGTGTTCTCCTATAGCAGTGAATGAGTGTGTGTGTTCTCCTATAGCAGTGAATGAGTGTGTGTGTTCTCCTATAGCAGTGAATGAGTGTGTGTGTGTGTGTGTGTGTGTGTGTGTGTGTGTGTGTGTGTGTTCTCCTATAGCAGTGAATGAGTGTGTGTGTTCTCCTATAGCAGTCAATGAGTGTGTGTGTTCTCCTATAGCAGTGAATGAGTGTGTGTGTGTGTGTTCTCCTATAGCAGTCAATGAGTGTGTGTGTTCTCCTATAGCAGTGAATGAGTGTGTGTGTGTGTGTTCTCCTATAGCAGTGAATGAGTGTGTGTGTGTGTGTGTGTGTGTGTGTGTGTGTGTGTTCTCCTATAGCAGTGAATGAGTGTGTGTGTGTGTGTGTTCTCCTATAGCAGTGAATGTGTGTGTGTGTGTGTTCTCCTATAGCAGTGAATGTGTGTATGTGTGTGTGTGTTCTCTTATAGCAGTGAATGAGTGTGTGTGTGTGTGTGTGTGTGTGTGTGTGTGTTCACCTATAGTAGTGAATGAGTGTGTGTGTGTGTTCTCCTATAGCAGTGAATGAGTGTGTGTGTGTGTGTGTGTTTTCCTATAGCAGTGAATGAGTGTGTGTGTGTGTGTGTGTTCTCCTATAGCACTGAATGTGTGTGTGTGTTCTCTTATAGCAGTGAATGAGTGTATGTGTGTGTTCTCCTATACTAGTGAATGAGTGTGTGTGTGTGTGTGTGTGTGTGTGTGTGTGTGTGTTCTCCTATAGCAGTGAATGTGTGTGTGTGTGCTCTCCTATAGCAGTGAATGAGTGTGTGTGTGTGTGTGTGCTCTCCTATAGCAGTGAATGAGTGTGTGTGTGTGTGTGTGTTCTCCTATAGCAGTGAATGAGTGTAATTTCTCCTCAGTGACACTACAGTGCTCTGTCTGAAGTGATACTGTAGTAGACGGCTGCATGGTTATAATTTTATTCCTAATATTATCAATCTTACTAGTAAAGAAGTTCATAAAGTCATCACTGCTGTGCTGTTTACAAACGTCAGAAGCTGAAGCTTTATTTTTTGTTGTGTTAGTTTTCTTCTTAGAGAGTCGAAAAATAAGCTGATCAATAGTTTCGGTTGCAGCATCGAGTTCCTCTCGGCTATCTGTAATGCTGAGCAGATGGAACTGATGAGGAAGATTATGGACAAAGCAATCTTTAGTGGCAGTGGTTATCGTCCTGCCGTATTTGAAGCCTGCCCTAAATAAATTATAATACTTGCATTATTTGAGAAATTCCGCACAAGTTCTCGACGTAGGCGTGACCTGCGAGTAGCTGACCGATGCCTCCTCTGGATTGTGAGTTCGATGTAAAAACGCAGATAAAAGCGAAGCAGATCTAAAAACATTGCTCGCGAATGTCAGTAGTCGGTGGAGAATGCTCATTAACCTCTGCGGTGTCATGACAGCGTCTATCACGTGACAATTCCATCATGGCGCACGTGTAGTACGTCCGACTCCATTCATACTACCCGTATTCATACTAAATAGAACATACTTTTTTAACGGTCGTGAAGTACGTTCTAATTCAAATGATGTACCTTCTCACATAGTACGCGATTTCGGACGCAGCCTATGTGATAATATCTGGGTGAAAGAGTCTCTATGTGCTGGGATTTAGCTGACTCTGGTGACATGAGACAGTGTGTGTGTGTGTGTGTGTGTATCTGACTCTGGTGACGTGAGACAGTGTGTGTGTGTGTGTGTATCTGACTCTGGTGACATGAGACAGTGTGTGTGTGTGTGTGTGTTTGTGTATCTGACTCTGGTGACGTGAGACAGTGTGTGTGTGTTTGTGTATCTGACTCTGGTGACGTGAGACAGTGTGTGTGTGTGTGTGTGTGTGTGTATCTGACTCTGGTGACGTGAGACAGTGTGTGTGTGTGTGTGTGTGTGTGTGTGTGTGTGTGTGTCTGACTCTGGTGACATGAGACAGTGTGTGTGTGCGTGTGTTTGTGTGTATCTGACTCTGGTGACGTGAGACAGCTAGCAGACGGTTGGTTTAGCCAGTTTGTCTGCTTCCTGACCTGGTCCCCAGTGAGTCAAGATTTAGCTCTAAGACCGTGTGCCAAATTACTAGAGAAGAGCAGCTCCAGCCCAGGAGGGATGAATGCCGTCTATCTTCAACAGGTCAGGTCTGCCCAAAAAACTTTTCCAGTTGTCTCTGAACCCTATGTTATTTTGCAGACACCACTTAGACAACCAGCCATTGAGTGATGATAATCTGCTAACTTTCTCATCACTCCTTTTAACAGGGAGTGGACCAGAGCAATAAACTTTAGCTTACATCGTACTTGCGAGTTCACACAACACTTTAAATGTTAATTTTGGTGATCTTCGACTGGCGAAGTCAAACATCATTAGTGCCGACGTGAATAATAATAATAATCTTAGAGAATTGAATATTAGTATTAGCCAGCACTTTTAAATTTGCTTTGATGTCAGGCGCTCTGGCTCCCGGTAATAAGTGCGGATAACGTCCTCTCTGGTTAGGGTTGAGAACCACTGGTTTAAACAACAGGATGTTTTTTTCTCTTCTAAAATTAATATATCTATAATAATATAAGATTTACGTGTAGAAATTATGTGAATATTCCCAAACCCTCCACAGTGCATCGTCTGAATGGAACAACTGCAAAAAAAAAAGTTTTAAATTCACACCTGAACTCAGATATAAACTGAATCAAAAGGCAAAAAAAGTTGTAGAATAATTTACAATTTTTAATATTTTTAGAACATTTGATAAAGATAAAACAAAGAAGGAACAACACACACAATCGTTTCAAAACAAGTGTAATTAAGCAAAATATTTCTATAATTCATTTGAACAGATGTCTATGACAAAATTAAATTTACAGAATAAAGCATCTCTTTACATAAACCTACAAAAGAACCCATATCAGAGAATCACAGACACGATATCATTTCAGCAGTGATGCGGAACAGACTGCAGCTCGTACATGGGGTCCAACTGTGATGTTTAACCACCTAAAAGCTGTAAAAGGTGAAATGAAAGTTCATAAATACAGCTGGTAAAACACCTGAGTGAAGACAGGTGAGTGTATCTGACATCAATGAGCACTGCATCACTGTTTCAGTGTGTGTGTGTGTGTGTGTCCTCAGGTCATCTATAATGATCACAGTCCTGCAGCACTGCGGTAGTGGTGAGACAGCAGTGGAGGGTGAGACAGCAGTGGAGGGTAAGAAAGCTGAGGGTAAGACAGTTATAAAGGGTGAGACAGCTGAAGGTAAGACAGGACTGGAGGGTGAGACAACTGAAGGTAAGACAGGCCTGGAGGGTGTGACAGCTGAAGGTAAGACAGGGCTGGAGGGTGAGACAGCTGTGGAGGATGAGACAGCTGTGGAGTGTGAGAGCTGAGGGTGAGAGCTGTGGAGGATAACACAGTTGTGGAGGGTGAGACAGCTGAAGGTAAGACAGAGCTGAAGGTAAGACAGGACTGAAGGGTGAGACAGCTGTGAAGGATGAGACAGCTGAAGGTAAGACAGGAGTCGAGGGTGAGACAGTTATAAAGGGTGAGACAGCTGAAGGTAAGACAGGACTGAAGAGTGAGACAGCTGTGGAGGATGAGACAGTTGAAGGTGAGACAGGAGTGGAGGGTGAGACAGTTATAAAGGGTGAGACAGCTGAGGGTGAGACAGCTCTACAGAGCTGCGATCTTGCTGGCCTCTCGCACTCCGCTCAGATACGCGCCCGTCACCGTCTGAGGAAAGTGTCTGTTTGTGGCCTGAAGAATAGAAAAACTAATTAGCAATGCAGACAGACAGACAGACAGTCAGTGAGACAGACAGACAGACAGATAGTCATCAGACAGATAGACGGACAGTCGACAGACAGAAAGACAGTCAGTGAGGACAGACAGACAGATAGACAGACAGACAGACAGACAGTCAGATACACAGACAGACAGACAGTCAGTGAGACAGACAGATAGACACACAGACAGACAGACAGACAGTCAGCGAGACAGACAGACAGACACAGACAGATAGACAGACAGACAGACACACACACAGACAGATATACAGACAGACTGATAGACAGACACACAGACAGATAGACAGACATACAGACAGACAGACACAGTCGACAGACATACAGAGAGTCAGACAGACAGTCAGTGAGAAACACAGAAAGACAGACACACAGACAGACACAGACAGACACACAGACAGACAGACAGATAGACAGACATACCGACAGACACACAGACAGACACACAGATAGACAGACACACAGACAGACACACAGACAGATAGACACACATACAGACATGCACACAGACAGACAGACAGATAGACAGACTGTAAGACAGTCAGTCAGACAGTCAGTCAGTGAGACAGACAGACAGTCAGACAGACAGACAGAAAGACAGACAGTGAGACAGACAGTGAGACAGACACACAGACATACACACAGAAGGATAGACACACAAACAGATAGACAGACACACAGACAGACAGGCACACAGACAGACAGATTGACAGACACACAGACAGACATATAGACAGACACACAGACAGACAGACACACAGACACGCAGACACACAGACAGACACAGACAGAAACAGACAGACAGACAGACACACAGACAGACAGACATACATACATACAGACACACAGACACAAAGACAGACAGACACACAGACAGATAGACAGACAGACAGACACACAGAGGCAGATAGACAGACAGACACACAGACAGACAGACACACAGACAGACAGATAGACAGACAAACAGACAGACACACAGACAGACAGGCACACAGACAGATAGACAGACACACAGACAGATAGACAGACAAACAGACAGACAGACAGGCACACAGACAGATAGACAGACACACAGACAGACAGACAGACACAGACAGACAGATAGACAGACACAAAGACAGACACACAGGCAGACAGATAGACAGACATACATACAGACAGACACACAGACACAAAAACAGACAGACACACAGACAGATAGACAGACATACAGACAGACACACACACAGGGAGATAGACACACAGACACACAGACAGACAGACACAGTCGACAGACAGACACACAGACAGAAAGACAGACAGACAGACATACAGAGAGTCAGACAGACAGTCAGTGAGACAGACACACAGACAGACACCCAGACAGATAGACACACAGACAGACAGACATACAGACATACTGACAGACAGACAGACACACAGACAGACAGACACACAGACAGACAGACAGACAGACAGACACACAGACATACAGACAGACAGTCAGACGCACACACAGACAGACAGACAGTTGGACACAGACAGAAAGACAGACAGTTGGACACAGACAGACAGGCAGACAGACATACAGTTTGACACATAGACAGACAGACAGACAGGCATACAGTTGGACACACAGACAGACAGACAGACAGTTGGACACACAGACAGACAGACATACAGTTGGACACAGACAGACAGACAGTCGGACACACAGACAGACAGACGTACAGTTGGACACAGACAGACAGACAGACAGACAGTTGGACACACAGACAGACAGACATACAGTCAGACACACAGACAGACAGACAGACATACAGTCGGACACACAGACAGACAGTCAGACACAGACAGACAGACAGACACACAGTTGGACACACAGACAGACAGACAGAGAGTCGGAGACACACACAGACAGATAGACAGACAGACACACACACACACACACCGACCTCGCCAGCGAAGAACAGCTTTCCTTGCACGTCTTCTGCGATGATGTCATAGGCCTCTCCGCTGCCGCCCGTCTTCACGAAGCTGTAGGACATCTGAGACCACGAGTCTCTGCTCCAGCGCGTCACCAGGTACTTCACCGGATCCGGAACGTCCTAACAAAACATCATAACATTACACCCTGTCACACACACACACACACGTCTGGACCTTAATAAGGAGTCTCACCTGCTCCTGGAAGAGCTCTCTGAGGACGCTCATGCACAGATCCACCACCTGTGAGTCCTGCAGATCCCTGACCAGCGCAAGAGCATCGCCCGTGATCACCGTCATCAGCACACACTCCTCCCCCTGCACACACACACACGCGCACACGCACACACGCACACACACGTCTTTAACCCCTGATCAAGTCATCATCTTTATTCTTCATCCGCGCGCACGCGAGCTGTAGTCCGCGCGAGTGTGTGTGCGAGCTGTAGTCCGCGCGCGTGTGTGTGCGAGCTGTAGTCCGCGCGCGTGTGTGTGCGAGCTGTAGTCCGCGCGCGTGTGTGTGTGCGAGCTGTAGTCCGCGCGCGTGTGTGCGAGCTGTAGTCCGCGCGCGTGTGTGCGAGCTGTAGTCCGCGCGCGTGTGTGTGCGAGCTGTAGTCCGCGCGCGTGTGTGTGTGCGAGCTGTAGTCCGCGCGCGCGTGTGTGTGTGCGAGCTGTAGTCCGCGCGCGCGTGTGAGAGAGCTGTAGTCCGCGCGCGTGTGTGAGAGAGCTGTAGTCCGCGCGCGTGTGTGAGAGAGCTGTAGTCCGCGCGCGTGTGTGAGAGAGCTGTAGTCCGCGCGCGTGTGTGAGAGAGCTGTAGTCCGCGCGCGTGTGAGAGAGCTGTAGTCCGCGCGCGTGTGTGAGAGAGCTGTAGTCCGCGCGCGTGTGTGAGAGAGCTGTAGTCCGCGCGCGTGTGTGAGAGAGCTGTAGTCCGCGCGCGTGTGTAAGAGAGAGGTATAGTCCGCGCGCGTGTGTGTGCGAGCTGTAGTCCGCGCGCGTGTGTGTGAGAGCTGTAGTCCGCGCGCGTGTGTGTGAGAGCTGTAGTCCGCGCTCGTGTGTGTGAGAGCTGTAGTCCGCGCGCGTGTGTGTGAGAGCTGTAGTCCGCGCGCGTGTGTGTGAGAGCTGTAGTCCGCGCGCGCGTGTGTGTGTGTGAGCTCTGAGTGTGTGTGAGTGAGTGTGTGTGTGTGTGTTGTACCTGCGGACGCATGTCGTAGAACACACTGAACAGGCCTCGCTTCTCCGGACAGGGCGGGACGTGGCCGAAATAATCCGCTCCCTGGATCTTACTGTCCCAGAAGCGAGTGGGGAACCGCAGGGCGACCTAAACACAGGAGAGAGTGAGCGTCCCGGACGAGACATCGCCACACACACACACACACACACACACACACACACACACAGACACACACACCTTCTCGATGACTCCGGCCCCCAGGCTGTGGACTACAGCACACACACACACACACATCTTCTCGATGACTCCGGCCTCCAGGCTGTGGATGGCTTTGAGCTTCCTCTCGGGCAGTGGAGGGCACACACACACACACACACACACACACACACACACACACACACACACACACACACCACACCTTCTCGATGACTCCGGCCCCCAGGCTGTGGATGGCTTTGAGCTTCCTCTCGGGCAGTGGAGGGCACCCACACACACACGCACACACACACACGCACACACCCTCTCACACACCCTCTCACACACACACACACACACACACACACACACACACACACACACACACACACACACACCTTCTCGATGACTCCGGCCCCCAGGCTGTGGATGGCTTTGAGCTTCCTCTCGGGCAGTGGAGGGCACCCACACACACACGCACACACACACACGCACACACCCTCTCACACACACACACACACACACACACACACACACACACACCTTCTCGATGACTCCGGCCTCCAGGCTGTGGATGGCTTTGAGCTTCCTCTCGGGCAGTGGAGGGCACACACACACACACACACACACACACACCTTCTCGATGACTCCGGCCCCCAGGCTGTGGATGGCTTTGAGCTTCCTCTCGGGCAGTGGAGGGCTGAAGGAGATAAAGCTCTTCTGCAGCAGCGCCAGCGGAACCGTCACCAGCACCTGAAGAGCAGACACCACACTCAGGTCAGAGGTCAGAGGTCGAGACGAAGGGTTAGGTTCAGTGTCTGTGACCTTCTGACCTTCTGTGCCGTCCAGTGCGACCCACAGGTGGACGTGACCTTCACTACATCTCCAGAATAATCCACATGCTGGACCTGCACACACACACACACACACACACACACACACACACACACACACACACACACACACACACACTGTGAGCAGCTGGAGCCACACCGAAGGTGTGTGTGTGCGCGTGCGTGCATGTGTGTGTGTGTGTGTGTGTGTGTGTGTGTGTGTGTTTGAGAGAGAGTGTGTGTGTGTGTGTGTGTGTGTGTGTGAGAGAGAGTGTGTTTGCATGTGAGAGAGTGTGTGTCTGCGAGTTTGAGTGTGTGTGTGTGTGTGTGTGAGAGAGAGAGAGAGAGAGTGTGTGTGTGTGTGTGTGTGTGTGTGTGTGTGTGTGTGTGTGTGTGTTTGAGAGAGAGAGTGTGTGTGTGTGTGTGTGTGTGTGTGTGTGTGTGTGTGTGTGTGTGTGTGTGTGTGTGTGTGTGTGTGTGTGTGCTGAAGTACCGCAGTGTTGAGCCGGATGTCGAGTCCCTGAGCCAGATTGTTCAGGACAGACGAGTATCCGTCAGTGAGGAGTGTGTGATCGCCGGAGAACTGAGCGAAACACTCGTTATGATCCCAGGAGCGCGCCGACACCTGCCATACACACACACACACACTGATTAACTACAGCTCGAGTCACACACACACACACACACACACACACACACACACACACACACACACACACACACACACACACACACACACAAACACTCTGACACTTACTCACACTCACTCTCACACACACACACACACACACACCTGGTCCAGTGTGCTCCCGCAGGCGTACTCCAGGTTGCTGAGATGGAAGTGCAGCACTTTCTCCTCCAGCTCCGTGAACTGGAGTCCGGACTCCTGCAGGAACGCCTTATACACTTCCTCAATCTTCTCTGCTCATCCGGCACAACAACAACAACAAACAAACAAACAAACGGACACACATCAGTTTCACACACACACTCTCAGGGCTCCACATTAAGCGTGTTCCTGTGCTTCTCCTTCAGTCAATCGCTCATTCACTTGTCCGAATAAAAAAAGTTAGGTGTGCGCGTGTGTGTGTGTGTGTGTGTGTGTGTTGTAAATATATTTGATTCTGAAGTAATATTCTCACCAGTGTTTAATCAGCTTTGACATATTTTAAATCTGCATATTTGTGATATATTAACTTTTATAAAGGGCATTTTCCCCTAATCTGATTAAATATAAGCTGTGCTTCAGGTTTCATATTATATTCTTAAATTTGATCTATACATTAAAATAAGACGCTATAGGACTTTTACCAATCAAATTAAATCATTTACAGTGAAACATTACAGCTGCATTAAACAATGTTATGAGATTTGTATTTTTGAATAAACAAAATAAATGTTGAAAAGTATATGAAACTACCCCACCAGTAGGGGGCAGCAGGTGAGTCGATTCATTCAAACGATTCATTCAAACGATTGATTCATTGAAGAATGCGGAGTCGTTCCTATGCAGTCGGTTCAGTCGGTAGAACACATGACTATGGGAGATCGCGCTCGAGCGGCATCTGCTGGAGACTCCTTTATTCACACCTGACATATAAAGGCCGTCGTATGGGCCATCCCCTTTGCTCTTCGGCTCTTCACCGAGCTGCTAGAACGCCATCACGCCCATTTTTCCTCTCTCTGGTCCCCCATTAACCCCTAGACCAGGCAGAGGGGCAGACGCTCTCAGCACTGATCGCTGTGCTCTGGTCCCCCATTAACCCCTAGCCCAGGCAGAGGGACAGACGCTCTCAGCACTGATCGCTGTGCTCTGGTCCCCCATTAACCCCTAGCCCAGGCAGAGGGACAGACACTCTCAGCACTGATCGCTGTGCTCTGGTCCCCCATTAACCCCTAGCCCAGGCAGAGGGGCAGATGCTCTCAGCACTGATCGCTGTGCTCTGGTCCCCCATTAACCCCTAGCCCAGGCAGAGGGACAGACACTCTCAGCACTGATCGCTGTGCTGAGGTCCCCCATTAACCCCTAGCCCAGGCAGAAGGACAGACGCTCTCAGCACTGATCGCTGTGCTCTGGTCCCCCATTAACCCCTAGCCCAGGCAGAGGGGCAGACGCTCTCAGCACTGATCGCTGTGCTCTGGTCCCCCATTAACCCCTAGCCCAGGCAGAGGGACAGACGCTCTCAGCACTGATCGCTGTGCTGTGGTCCCCCATTAACCCCTAGCCCAGGCAGAGGGGCAGACGCTCTCAGCACTGATCGCTGTGCTCTGGTCCCCCATTAACCCCTAGCCCCGGAAGAGGGACAGACGCTCTCAGCACTGATCGCTGTGCTCTGGTCCCCCATTAACCCCTAGCCCAGGCAGAGGGACAGACGCTCTCAGCACTGATCGCTGTGCTGTGGTCCCCCATTAACCCCTAGCCCAGGCAGAGGGACAGACGCTCTCAGCACTGATCGCTGTGCTCTGGTCCCACATTAACCCCTAGCCCAGGCAGAGGGACAGACGCTCTCAGCACTGATCGCTGTGCTCTGGTCCCCCATTAACCCCTAGCCCAGGCAGAGGGACAGACGCTCTCAGCACTGATCGCTGTGCTCTGGTCCCCCATTAACCCCTAGCCCAGGCAGAGGGACAGACGCTCTCAGCACTGATCGCTGTGCTCTGGTCCCCCATTAACCCCTAGCCCAGGCAGAGGGACAGACGCTCTCAGCACTGATCGCTGTGCTCTGGTCCCCCATTAACCCCTAGCCCAGGCAGAGGGACAGACGCTCTCAGCACTGATCGCTGTGCTCTGGTCCCCCATTAACCCCTAGCCCAGGCAGAGGGGCAGACGCTCTCAGCACTGATCGCTGTGCTCTGGTCCCCCATTAACCCCTAGCCCAGGCAGAGGGACAGACGCTCTCAGCACTGATCGCTGTGCTCTGGTCCCCCATTAACCCCTAGCCCAGGCAGAGGGACAGACGCTCTCAGCACTGATCGCTGTGGTCTGGTCCCCCATTAACCCCTAGCCCAGGCAGAGGGACAGACGCTCTCAGCACTGATCGCTGTGCTCTGGTCCCCCATTAACCCCTAGCCCAGGCAGAGGGACAGACGCTCTCAGCACTGATCGCTGTGCTCTGGTCCCCCATTAACCCCTAGCCCAGGCAGAGGGACAGACGCTCTCAGCACTGATCGCTGTGCTCTGGTCCCCCATTAACCCCTAGCCCCGGCAGAGGGACAGACGCTCTCAGCACTGATCGCTGTGCTCTGGTCCCCCATTAACCCCTAGCCCAGGCAGAGGGGCAGACGCTCTCAGCACTGATCGCTGTGCTCTGGTCCCCCATTAACCCCTAGCCCCGGAAGAGGGACAGACGCTCTCAGCACTGATCGCTGTGCTCTGGTCTCCCATTAACCCCTAGCCCAGGCAGAGGGGCAGACACTCTCAGCACTGATCGCTGTGCTGTGGTCCCCGATTAACCCCTAGCCCAGGCAGAGGGGCAGACACTCTCAGCACTGATCGCTGTGCTGTGGTCCCCCATTAACCCCTAGCCCAGGCAGAGGGGCAGACGCTCTCAGCACTGATCGCTGTGCTCTGGTCCCCCATTAACCCCTAGCCTAGGCAGAGGGGCAGACGCTCTCAGCACTGATCGCTGTGCTCTGGTCCCCAATTAACCCCTAGCCCAGGCAGAGGGACAGACGCTCTCAGCACTGATCGCTGTGCTCTGGTCCCCCATTAACCCCTAGCCCAGGCAGAGGGACAGACGCTCTCAGCACAGATCGCTGTGCTCTGGTCCCCCATTAACCCCTAGCCCAGGCAGAGGGGCAGACACTCTCAGCACTGATCGCTGTGCTCTGGTCCCCCATTAACCCCTAGCCCAGGCAGAGGGACAGACGCTCTCAGCACTGATCGCTGTGCTCTGGTCCCCCATTAACCCCTAGCCCAGGCAGAGGGACAGACGCTCAGCACTGATCGCTGTGCTGTGGTCCCCATTAACCCCTAGCCCAGGCAGAGGGGCAGACACTCTCAGCACTGATCCCTGTGCTGTGGTCCCCCATTAACCCCTAGCCCCGGAAGAGGGACAGACGCTCTCAGCACTGATCGCTGTGCTCTGGTCTCCCATTAACCCCTAGCCCAGGCAGAGGGACAGACGCTCTCAGCACTGATCGCTGTGCTGTGGTCCCCCATTAACCCCTAGCCCAGGCAGAGGGACAGACGCTCTCAGCACTGATCGCTGTGCTCTGGTCCCCCATTAACCCCTAGCCCAGGCAGAGGGACAGACGCTCTCAGCACTGATCGCTGTGCTCTGGTCCCCCATTAACCCCTAGCCCAGGCAGAGGGACAGACGCTCTCAGCACTGATCGCTGTGCTCTGGTCCCCCATTAACCCCTAGCCCAGGCAGAGGGACAGACGCTCTCAGCACTGATCGCTGTGCTCTGGTCCCCCATTAACCCCTAGCCCAGGCAGAGGGACAGACGCTCTCAGCACTGATCGCTGTGCTCTGGTCCCCCATTAACCCCTAGCCCCGGCAGAGGGACAGACGCTCTCAGCACTGATCGCTGTGCTCTGGTCCCCCATTAACCCCTAGCCCAGGCAGAGGGGCAGACGCTCTCAGCACTGATCGCTGTGCTCTGGTCCCCCATTAACCCCTAGCCCCGGAAGAGGGACAGACGCTCTCAGCACTGATCGCTGTGCTCTGGTCTCCCATTAACCCCTAGCCCAGGCAGAGGGGCAGACACTCTCAGCACTGATCGCTGTGCTGTGGTCCCCGATTAACCCCTAGCCCAGGCAGAGGGGCAGACACTCTCAGCACTGATCGCTGTGCTGTGGTCCCCCATTAACCCCTAGCCCAGGCAGAGGGGCAGACGCTCTCAGCACTGATCGCTGTGCTCTGGTCCCCCATTAACCCCTAGCCTAGGCAGAGGGGCAGACGCTCTCAGCACTGATCGCTGTGCTCTGGTCCCCAATTAACCCCTAGCCCAGGCAGAGGGACAGACGCTCTCAGCACTGATCGCTGTGCTCTGGTCCCCCATTAACCCCTAGCCCAGGCAGAGGGACAGACGCTCTCAGCACAGATCGCTGTGCTCTGGTCCCCCATTAACCCCTAGCCCAGGCAGAGGGGCAGACACTCTCAGCACTGATCGCTGTGCTCTGGTCCCCCATTAACCCCTAGCCCAGGCAGAGGGACAGACGCTCTCAGCACTGATCGCTGTGCTCTGGTCCCCCATTAACCCCTAGCCCAGGCAGAGGGACAGACGCTCAGCACTGATCGCTGTGCTGTGGTCCCCATTAACCCCTAGCCCAGGCAGAGGGGCAGACACTCTCAGCACTGATCCCTGTGCTGTGGTCCCCCATTAACCCCTAGCCCCGGAAGAGGGACAGACGCTCTCAGCACTGATCGCTGTGCTCTGGTCTCCCATTAACCCCTAGCCCAGGCAGAGGGACAGACGCTCTCAGCACTGATCGCTGTGCTGTGGTCCCCCATTAACCCCTAGCCCAGGCAGAGGGACAGACGCTCTCAGCACTGATCGCTGTGCTCTGGTCCCCCATTAACCCCTAGCCCAGGCAGAGGGACAGACGCTCTCAGCACTGATCGCTGTGCTCTGGTCCCCCATTAACCCCTAGCCCAGGCAGAGGGACAGACGCTCTCAGCACTGATCGCTGTGCTCTGGTCCCCCATTAACCCCTAGCCCAGGCAGAGGGACAGACGCTCTCAGCACTGATCGCTGTGCTCTGGTCCCCCATTAACCCCTAGCCCAGGCAGAGGGACAGACGCTCTCAGCACTGATCGCTGTGCTCTGGTCCCCCATTAACCCCTAGCCCAGGCAGAGGGACAGACGCTCTCAGCATTGATCGCTGTGCTCTGGTCCCCCATTAACCCCTAGCCCAGGCAGAGGGACAGACGCTCTCAGCACTGATCGCTGTGCTCTGGTCCCCCATTAACCCCTAGCCCAGGCAGGGGGGAAGACGCTCTCAGCACTGATCGCTGTGCTCTGGTCCCCCATTAACCCCTAGCCCAGGCAGAGGGACAGACGCTCCCTGGATTATAGTCATTTGCTGAACCGACATATATACCACTCCCTCATTCCCCATTCATGTGGAGCGCTGCACACACACTATTATTACTGCTCATGTTTCTAACAGGTGTGTGTGTGTGTGTGTGCCTCTCTCACCCCCCAGAGGTGCGTCCTGGGACTGCGGCTTGTCTTTCCTCCACTCAGAGACGGCGTCCAGAACAGCGTTGAAGTGGAAGTCCATCCGCTTATCCAGAGCCGGGTCAGTGACCCCTCCGCCCTCCTGGACCAGCTCACAGCGCACACCCAACCGGTGCATCCGCAGACCCAGCTGCACACACACACACACACACACACACACACACGCACACAAGCAACACGCACTGCATCAGCACACGTTACAACATAAACACACGGACAAATCTATGTTGTGTGTGTGTGTGAGTGTGTGTGTATATGTATGTGTATGTGTGTTAGTGTGTGTATGTGTGTTAGTGTGTGTGTATGTGTTAGTGTGTGTGTCACCTGCTCACACATCAGAGCTATGGGGTTATTCACGCAGCCGTTTATGATCTGAGCTCCGCGTCCGACCGTCACGCCCAGCGACGCATCATCCCAAACTCGGCCTCCGATTCGCTCCCTGGCCTCCAGAACCACCACCTGACGGCCAATCAGAAAACAGAGACGATAGTTTACCAAGCAGACTGCCTCTGTTATAATCATCACATACCTTAAGGATATTAAGGATACGAAGGAATATACAAAACACAGTAAGGTAAATGGACTGCATTTATATAGCGCTTTTAACAGACCCTATGGCCATCCAGAGCGCTTTACATCTTGCCTCACATTCACCCATTCATACACCGACGGCGATGTCAGCCATGTAAGGCTCATCCAGCTCGTCGGGAGCAGCTGGGGTTAGGTGTCTTGCTCAAGGACACCTCGACACTTGGTCAGGTGGAACCGGGGATCGAACCACCAACCTTCCGGTTTGTAGACAACCTACATGAACCACTGAGCCCCTGCCGCCCAGTAAGGAGCTGAAGGGGGTCAGTGAGCGCTATGTTGTATGATCACACAAACACGTTGGTTATGTTGTATGATCACACACACACGTCGGTTATGTTGTATGATCACACACACACGTCGGTTATGTTGTATGATCACACACACACGTCGGTTATGTTGTATGATCACACACACACGTCGGTTATGTTGTATGATCACACACACACGCCGGTTATGTTGTATGATCACACACACACACATCGGTTATGTTGTATGCTCACACACACACACACACACACGTCGCAGTGTGTCCGGCAGAATATTTTGCCCATTATCCAGTAGAGATGGCCACAGGCATGCTGGGATAAATCCTTCCCCAGGGCTGGCAAGCATTGCCCAACATGTGTCGGTGCGGAAGCATTGAGTTCCCTTCACTAGCCCCACAGCACTATGCTTCCTCCACCACAGAGGAGAGGCACCCGCCGCTCCACGCTGGCCACGGGTCCTGATGAGGTCAGGCCGGCAGGAAACCCATGCTGTGATGTCATGTGCTGATGCACCCCCGGGTGGCGATGACATCACAGCATGGGCTCTTTGTGGGCTTTAGATCTTGTAAAGTCTCCTGCAGCTCATCCCAAGACTTTCCCGGAGTTTAAAGGGCTAGTTCACCCTAAAATGTAATTCTGTCATTAATGACTCGCCCTCATGTCGTCGGACACCCGTCAGGCCTTCGCTCATCTTCAGAACACAGATGAAGATATTTTAGTGTAAAGCTGAGAAAGGCTTCAGATAGGCCTCCATTGGCCTTCAGTCCATTCCCACTCACAAGACCCATAAAGGCCCTGAACACATCGACACACAGCCCATCTCACTACAGCGGCTGGAGAACTGCAGTTATTGTGTGCAAAAATCTAAATAACGGCTTTATCCACCGAGTTCTTGCCGTGAGCTCGACGCATGCGTGAGAATATGACGATCCGCCGTTCATGACCAGAAGAGGAGGAGCGAGACCGACACGGAAGACAAGAACTCGGCGGATAAAGTCGTTATTTAGATTTTTCCGCACAATAACTATCCTCGTCGCGTTGTAAAGTGATTGTGCAGCCGCTGTAGTGAGATGGGCTGTGTGTCGATGTGTTTAGGGCCTTTATGGGTCTTGTGAGTGGGAATGGACTGAAGGCCAATGGAGGCCTATCTGAAGCCTTTCTCAGCTTTACACTAAAATATCTTCATCTGTGTTCTGAAGATGAGCGACGGTCTGACGGGTGTCCAACCACAGGAGGGCGAGTCATTAATGACAGAATTACATTTGTGGGTGAACTAACCCTTTAGCTCTGAGCTGCTCTGTGTATTCTGACAGCTTTCTATCAGAGCCAGCATTAACTTCTGGAGCAGTTTGAGCTCCAGTAGCTCGTCTGTTTGATCGGACCCCACGGGCCAGCCTTCGCTCCCCACGGTCATCAATGAGCCTTGGCCGCCCATGACCCTGTGGCCGGTTCTCCACTGGTCCTTCCTTGGAGCACTTTTGATAGATACTGACCACTGCAGACCGGTATATACACACACACTACTATACATAAAGAGACAAGTAGAGCAGAGTGAATGTGTTTAGTGTGTATGTATAAGTGTGTGTGTGTGTGCGTGTGCGTGCGTGCGTGTCTCATACCTGCATGCCGAAGTTCTGGAGCTGGCGAGCAGCAGCGAGACCGGCAGCACCGGCACCGATGACCAGCACCTTCTGCACACACACAAACACTGGGTTAATGCCATACACATGCGGTTTATACACCTTACAGTACACATTACACACACACACTCACACACACATTACACACACACATTAGACACACACATTAGACACACACTCTCACACGCGCGCTCTCACACGCGCGCTCTCACACACTCCCCTTAAACCCTCATGACCCAAACTGAAGCGGCTCACGTTGTGCTGTGACTCGGGCAGCAGTGGCCCTTTGACCTGCAGCGCTCCGGTGTTGATCAAGCCCTTCCGGGTCATGAAGTCCAGAACCCGGTCCAGTTCCTGCACACAGCGGACCCGCACCAGACCGCGCACGATCACATGAGGAGCACATCTCTGCAGGGTCAGCACCTCCTGCGGAAACAGAACCGGGTCAGCACAGAACCAGGTCAGAACCGGGTCAGCACAGAACCAGGTCAGAACCGGGTCAGAACAGAACCAGGTCAGACCCGGGTCAGACCCGGGTCAGCACAGAACCAGGTCAGACCCGGGTCAGCACAGAACCAGGTCAGAACCGGGTCAGCACCTCCTGCGGAAACAGAACCGGGTCAGAACCGGGTCAGAACAGAACCAGGTCAGAACCGGAGAGTGAGTGTGTGTGTGTGTGTTAGGGCTGTGTGATATTGAAGAAACATGCGATATGCGATATCTTGTTAAATAATGCGATATTGCTATTAGTGTGTAAAATCTATTTAAAGTATATTTAAAAAAAAAAAAAAAAAAGACATGAATGACACCATTAATGTGTTTGACACTCCTCCTGGGGAAGAAAGCATCGCTGCAGCTTCTAAAAGTGACCAGCCATGTTTAGCAAACGGTTATGCCACAACTGTTCACGTTTCGGTGTGTGTGTGTGTGTGTTTGTGTGTGTGTGTGTCACACAGCACGAGACTGAAAGATATTGTTTTTCACAAACTATTGCGTTTAATAACTCTTTTTAACGTCCAACAAGTCAAGTAAGTCCCAGCCCCAGTCTATTGTCTGCTGTATGCGTGGACCTGAAACAGACGATGCTGAAGTAGCGTATTTAACCCTTCAGACACTGCCTGCGCGGCGAGTGGCATATCCCCATAATCCATCAGCTGGATATATTGCTCTAGTCAACACAGCAGATTCCCGCTGCTCCGGGTTAGCACTGGTGTCAGCAGGTGTGGATACACACACAGACAGCTAATGAGTGATTCTCTGGGGTCATCGGGTCACCTGACACACACACACACACACACACAAGCCCAAACCTGCGCCGGCCACAGAGCCTCGAGCGGCTGATAATGAAGAGAAGTTAACCCTCGCTCTCTCGCGGGTCTCCTGAATATGGCTGCACGATTCATCATAATTAACCTGGGGGCGGCAGTGACTCAGTGGATCATGTAGGTTGTCTACAAACCAGAAGGTTGGTGGTTCAATCCCCGGTTCCACCTGACCAAGTGTCGGGGTGTCCATGAGCAAGACACCTCACCCCAGCTGCTCCCGACGAGCTGGATGAGCCTTACATGGCTGACATCGCCGTCGGTGTATGAATGGGTGAATGTGAGGCAAAAATGTAAAGCGCTTTGGATAAAAGTACTATATAAATGCAGTCCATTTAACCTGAAGCCGCTTAAACCGGTGTGTTGTGTGTGTGTGTTGTCTGTGCAGTGTGTGTGTTTGTGTGTGTGTGTGTGTGTGTGTGTGTGTGTGTAGAGCAGCTCTGTGATAATGCGCATGTGATAAAGCCACACATCAAACATGAGAAGCATTTATGAACCTCTCGCCTCTTAACAGAAGACAGCATTCATTAACAAACTCACTTCATGACGTCGGTGGAGCATCTCTACTGTGAGGTGATGTGGCTTCTCACACAGAATAAGCACAACATTATTCACTCAGCATATTTTAATATTGACTACGACAATAAACACGTATTGCTGTAGTCGTGTGTTTATTACTCATGTTTATTCCCTGATAGTGTTAGGCCCATAGGGATTGAGGAGAGCGCCCTCTGGCGGTCAGACAGCTGATCTCAGAGCTGAGCTGCACATTAAAACAGCCTTTGCCAAAGCGTGTGCGGTTGAACTGTGATTAATCGAGCCGCCGTTCTCCTGGAGCTCCCGTTAGTAAAGGTTCTCACCTTGCAGTCTCGGTGCCAGGACGCCAGCACTAGGTTCCTCAGCGCCAGATACATCGTGGGATCCCTGGAGAACTCTGGGAACTCGTACAGTTCGTCCAGCTCCATCATGTCAGGTCTCACACACAAGGCTTTCCCACACTCGTTCGGCTGATAGAAGGGCTGGAAATACGGGGAGAGCCCGGGAACTACACACACACACACAGACACACAGACAGACACACACACAGACACACACACACACATGCACAAAAATAAATACACTTTCGTCCACCACCGTCCGCCCCATTATTAATAGAGTGCCCGCCCCATTATTAATACAGTGCTCCGCCCCCATTATTAATAGAGTGCCCGCCCCATTATTAATACAGTGCTCCGCCCCCATTATTAATAGAGTGCCCCGCCCCCATTATTAATAGAGTGCCCGCCCCATTATTAATACAGTGCTCCGCCCCCATTATTAATAGAGTGCCCACCCCATTATTAATACAGTGCTCCGCCCCCATTATTAATACAGTGCTCCGCCCCCATTATTAATACAGTGCTCCGCCCCCATTATTAATACAGTGCGCCGCCCCCATTATTAATACAGTGCACCGCCACCCTATATTAATACAGTGCGCCGCCCCCATTATTAATACAGTGCACCGCCACCCTATATTAATACAGTGCACCGCCACCCTATATTAATACAGTGCTCCGCCACCCATTATTAATACAGTGCTCCGCCCCCATTATTAATACAGTGCTCCGCCCCCATTATTAATACAGTGCACCGCCCCCATTATTAATACAGTGCACCGCCACCCTATATTAATAAAGTGCACCGACCCCATTATTAATACAGTGCTCCGCCCCCATTATTAATACAGTGCACCGCCACCCTATATTAATAAAGTGCACCGACCCCATTATTAATACAGTGCGCCGACCCCATTATTATTACAGTGCGCCGCCCCCATTATTAATGCTGTGCACCGCCCCCATTATTAATACAGTGGTCCGCCACCCTATATTAATAAAGTGCACCGACCCCATTATTAATGCTGTGCACCACCCCCATTATTAATACAGTGCTCCGCCACCCTATATTAATACAGTGCTCCGCCACCCTATATTAATAAAGTGCACCGACGCCATTATTAATGCTATGCACCACCCCCATTATTAATACAGTGCTCCGCCACCCTATATTAATACAGTGCTCCGCCACCCTATATTAATAAAGTGCACCGACCCCATTATTAATGCTGTGCACCACCCCCATTATTAATACAGTGCGCCGCCCCCATTATTAATGCTGTGCACCGCCCCCATTATTAATGCTGTGCACCGCCCCCATTATTAATGCTGTGCACCGCCACCCTATATTAATACAGTGCGCCGCCCCCATTATTAATGCTGTGCACCGCCCCCATTATTAATACAGTGCTCCGCCACCCTATATTAATACAGTGCTCCGCCACCCTATATTAATAAAGTGCACCGACCCCATTATTAATGCTGTGCACCACCCCCATTATTAATACAGTGCACCACCCCATTATTAATACAGTGCGCCGCCCCCATTATTAATGCTGTGCACTGCCCCCATTATTAATACAGTGCTCCGCCACCCTATATTAATACAGTGCTCCGCCACCCTATATTAATAAAGTGCACCGACCCCATTATTAATGCTGTGCACCACCCCATTATTAATACAGTGCGCCGCCCCCATTATTAATGCTGTGCACCGCCCCCATTATTATTACAGTGCGCCGCCCCCATTATTAATGCTGTGCAGCGCCCCCATTATTAATACAGTGCTCCGCCACCCTATATTAATAAAGTGCACCGACCCCATTATTAATGCTGTGCATTACCCCCATTATTAATACAGTGCTCCGCCACCCTATATTAATACAGTGCTCCGCCACCCTATATTAATAAAGTGCGTCGCCCCCATTATTAATGCTGTGCACCGCCCCATTATTAATACAGTGCTCCGCCACCCTATATTAATAAAGTGCACTGACCCCATTATTAATACAGTGCACCACCCCCATTATTAATACAGTGCACCGCCCCCGTTATTAATACAGTGCTCCGCCCCCATTATTAATACAGTGCACCGCCACCCTATATTAATAAAGTGCACCGACCCCATTATTAATACAGTGCGCCGCCCCCATTATTAATGCTGTGCACCGCCCCCATTATTAATACAGTGCTCCGCCACCCTATATTAATAAAGTGCACCGACCCCATTGTTAATGCTGTGCACCACCCCCATTATTAATACAGTGCTCCGCCACCCTATATTAATAAAGTGCACCGACCCCATTATTAATGCTGTGCACCACCCCCATTATTAATACAGTGCTCCGCCGCCCTATATTAATATAGTGCTCCGCCACCCTATATTAATAAAGTGCACCGACCCCATTATTAATGCTGTGCACCACCCCCATTATTAATACAGTGCTCCGCCACCCTATATTAATAAAGTGCACCGACCCCATTATTAATGCTGTGCACCGCCCCCATTATTAATACAGTGCTCCGCCACCCTATATTAATACAGTGCTCCGCCACCCTATATTAATAAAGTGCACCGACCCCATTATTAATGCTGTGCACCACCCCATTATTAATACAGTGCGCCGCCCCCATTATTAATGCTGTGCACCGACCCCATTATTAATACAGTGCGCCGCCCCCATTATTAATGCTGTGCACCGCCCCCATTATTAATTCCATGCTCCGCCACCCTATATTAATAAAGTGCACCGACCCCATTATTAATGCTGTGCACCACCCCCATTATTAATACAGTGCTCCGCCACCCTATATTAATAAAGTGCGCCGCCCCCATTATTAATGCTGTGCACCGCCCCCATTATTAATAAAGTGCTCCGCCACCCTATATTAATAAAGTGCACTGACCCCATTATTAATGCTGTGCACAACCCCCATTATTAATACAGTGCTCCGCCACCCTATATTAATACAGTGCTCCGCCCCCATTATTAATACAGTGCACCGCCACCCTATATTAATACAGTGCTCCGCCACCCTATATTAATACAGTGCTCCGCCACCCTATATTAATAAAGTGCACTGACCCCATTATTAATGCTGTGCACAACCCCCATTATTAATACAGTGCTCCGCCACCCTATATTAATACAGTGCTCCGCCCCCATTATTAATACAGTGCTCCGCCCCCATTATTAATACAGTGCTCCGCCACCCTATATTAATACAGTGCTCCGCCACCCTATATTAATAAAGTGCACCGACCCCATTATTAATACAGTGCACCGCCCACATTATTAATACAGCGCACCACCCCATTATTAATACAGTGCACCGCCCCATTATTAATACAGTGCACCGCCCCATTATTAATACAGTGCACCGCCCCCATTATTAATACAGTGCACCGCCCCCATTATTAATACAGTGCACCGCCCCATTGTTAATACAGTGCACCGCCCTCATTATTAATACAGTGCACTGCCACATTATTAATACAGTGCACCGCCCTCATTATTAATACAGTGCACCGCCACATTATTAATACAGTGCTCTGCCCCCATTATTAATACAGTGCACCACCACATTATTAATACAGTGCACCGCCCCCATTATTTATACAGTGCACCGCCACATTATTAACACAGTGCACTGACCCCATTATTAATACAGTGCACCTCCACATTATTAATACAGTGCACCGCCCCCATTATTAATACAGTGCGCCGCCCCATTATTAACACAGTGCACTGACCCCATTATTAATACAGTGCACCTCCACATTATTAATACAGTGCTCCGCCCCCATTATTAATACAGTGCACCGCCACATTATTAATACAGTGCACCGCCCCCATTATTAATACAGTGCACCGCCACATTCTTAATACAGTGCACCGCCACTACAGTGCTCCGCCCCATTCTTAATACAGTGCACCGCCACATTATTAATACAGTGCACCGCCACATTATTAATACAGTGCATCGCCCCCATTATTAATACAGTGCACCGCCACATTATTAATACAGTGCTCCGCCCCCATTCTTAATACAGTGCTCCGCCCCCATTATTAATACAGTGCACCGCCACATTATTAAAACAGTGCACCGCCCCCATTATTAATACAGTGCACCGCCACATTATTAATAAAGTGCACCGCCACATTATTAATACAGTGCACCACCCCCATTATTAATACAGTGCTCCGCCCCCATTATTAATACAGTGCACCGCCACATTATTAATACAGTCCATCGTCCACATTATTAATACAGTGCACCACCCCCATTATTAATACAGTGCACCACCCCCATTATTAATACAATGACAGATTGGGTCTGACAGATTGGGTCTGACAGATTGGGTCAGAGACTGGGTCAGAGACTGGGTCAGACTCACGCTGAGCTGGCGCTGCCCGCCGCTGCTCCGGACGCTGGTTTGCAGGCGCGGCCGACGGGCTCATGCCCACACAGTCAGGGTAATACGAGCTGAGGAACGGGCTGGCAGGACTGTCCTTAAACAGCGGAGGCAGGATGAGCATGGAGTGCCACCAGCTGTCCGTTACACCGGCCACACGCTAGTCAACAACAACAACAACAACAACAACTTCATTCAGAGACGACACCACATGACCGGTCATCATCATTGTCACATCTGTTCTGATGTCTGATGGGAAATAAATGCTTCTAAATGGATTAAAGTATAATTGAGTTATGAAATATTGTTTTACCACGTCCTCCGGCTGAGAACACGCATCACATCCTTCAATCTGCAAAACAAAAGCACAAATAAGTGATCAGCACACACTCCACGAGGGGAAGGAGCAGCACACACTAGCATTACCACTGCAACAAATGCTTTTCTTACTTAGTATTTTTGTCTTGTTTCTAATCCAAACATCTAAAAATTCTTAAAACAAGAAGTATTCAGTAGACAAGCAAAAGTAATTGACTTGTTTTGGGAAAAATAACTCAAAATTAAGAGAGATTTTGCTTGAAATAAGATAAATAATCTGCCAATGAAAAATAATCTGAACTCAAACAGAAAACAAGATTATTTTTCTCACCCCATTGGCAGATTATTTATCCTATTTCAAGCAAAAACTCTCTTCATTTTGGGTATTTTTTCCTAAAACAAGACAATAATTTGTGCTTGTCTAGTAAATGTTTTTTAATGTAAGAATTTTTAGATATTTTGACTACAAACAAGACAAAAATACTGAGTAAGAGAAGCAGTTTTTGCAGTGTAGCGGCGGCGTTCTCACCTTGACGCTGTGGATCTTCATCCCGCAGCGGTATGATGAAGCTAGTGTAGCCGTGAGTTGTGTCTCTTTACTCAGCTGACGCCACTTCCTGCAGTCTGCTTTAGTGCACTGCACCTGAGAACAGAGGAAGCACATGAGCAACACATCCTACGGAGCTCACCTGGGATTCAATAAGGGGAACTCGTTAGCATTAGCTAAGGCATCAACTGACACTGAGCAAAACATTTTGGACCCACTTTATATTAGGTGGACTTAACTACGGTGTACTAACCTGCATGTAATTACATCTGTAATTAATTTCTGTAGTTGCATTTATAATTACACTATTGACACTTCTCTTACCCATAACCTTTCCCTTAAA
The DNA here is from genome assembly GCF_024679245.1 of Pseudorasbora parva. Classification (NCBI taxonomy): domain Eukaryota; kingdom Metazoa; phylum Chordata; class Actinopteri; order Cypriniformes; family Gobionidae; genus Pseudorasbora; species Pseudorasbora parva. Next base: position 44,374,077 of record NC_090190.1, read on the forward strand.
CTGACCCATATCACCACACCTGTCCCGAACATTACCCGTATCCACCTCAATATCAGCAAAAGTGTTTGGCAATAAAATATGAACACAATAAGTACATTGTACTTATTTTTTATGTAAGTACACAGTAGTTAAGGCCAACTAATATAAAGTTGGGCCAAACATTTTTATATCACTTAATTTTTTACCACTTACACCAATTAAATGTATAATTTTGATAGCAGTTTATAATCCAGAAATTTCAAGACGACAATCATCGTTGACAACTGGAGCCGCGCAGATGCACAACACACATAAAGAAGATAACGCCTCGAATAACTGCAGTTTCAGGCTTTAAACAGAGGTGGATATACAGATGCAGTCATTAAGATTAATAATAAATGCTGCACGTGCAATACTCATTATGAGTTGATGAGTACTAGTGTTGATAGCTAATGTTAACAGATGAAACCTTATATTTAAGTGTTACCTCATGAACTAAATTAACAACACTATGCTCTAGTCTAATAAATAGACCAGTAATAAATAAATATATATCAATAAATCATTATTGGTATTGGTAGTTAGGGAATGGAAGATGTTTTGCTGATATATGAAGCCTCACCCAGTAGGGCAGCTGTGTGTCGGCCATGAAGGCTTTGAGGCTGGGTTCGCTCTTCCCATTGCTGGTCCAAACCCTCTTCCAGGAGGAGAACGTCTCGTATCCATCTTTATGACTGCAGAAGATCAGAGAGACAGCGCCACACATTACCAATCAGACTCCTCTTCTGTAGTGATGATCTAGATTCTAAGACTCCTCTTCTGTAGTGATGATCTAGATTCTAAGACTCCCCTTCTGTAGTGATGATCTAGATTCTAAGACTCCTCTTCTGTAGTGATGATCTAGATTCTAAGACTCCCCTTCTGTAGTGATGATCTAGATTCTAAGACTCCCCTTCTGTAGTGATGATCTAGATTCTAAGACTCCCCTTCTGTAGTGATGATCTAGATTCTAAGACTCCTCTTCTGTAGTGATGATCTAGATTCTAAGACTCCCCTTCTGTAGTGATGATCTAGATTCTAAGACTCCTCTTCTGTAGTGATGATCTAGATTCTAAGACTCCCCTTCTGTAGTGATGATCTAGATTCTAAGACTCCCCTTCTGTAGTGATGATCTAGATTCTAAGACTCCTCTTCTGTAGTGATGATCTAGATTCTAAGACTCCTCTTCTGTAGTGATGATCTAGATTCTAAGACTCCTCTTCTGTAGTGATGATCTAGATTCTAAGACTCCCCTTCTGTAGTGATGATCTAGATTCTAAGACTCCTCTTCTGTAGTGATGATCTAGATTCTAAGACTCCTCTTCTGTAGTGATGATCTAGATTCTAAGACTCCTCTTCTGTAGTGATGATCTAGATTCTAAGACTCCTCTTCTGTAGTGATGATCTAGATTCTAAGACTCCCCTTCTGTAGTGATGATCTAGATTCTAAGACTCCCCTTCTGTAGTGATGATCTAGATTCTAAGACTCCTCTTCTGTAGTGATGATCTAGATTCTAAGACTCCCCTTCTGTAGTGATGATCTAGATTCTAAGACTCCCCTTCTGTAGTGATGATCTCCCCTTCTGTAGTGTTGATCTATATTCTAAGACTCCCCTTCTGTAGTGATGATCTAGATTCTAAGACTCCCCTTCTGTAGTGATGATCTAGATTCTAAGACTCCTCTTCTGTAGTGATGATCTAGATTCTAAGACTCCCCTTCTGTAGTGATGATCTAGATTCTAAGACTCCCCTTCTGTAGTGATGATCTAGATTCTAAGACTCCCCTTCTGTAGTGATGATCTAGATTCTAAGACTCCCCTTCTGTAGTGATGATCTAGATTCTAAGACTCCTCTTCTGTAGTGATGATCTAGATTCTAAGACTCCCCTTCTGAAGTGATGATCTAGATTCTAAGACTCCCCTTCTGTAGTGATGATCTAGATTCTAAGACTGCCCTTCTGTAGTGATGATCTAGATTCTAAGACTCCCCTTCTGTAGTGATGATCTAGATTCTAAGACTCCCCTTCTGTAGTGATGATCTCCCCTTCTGTAGTGTTGATCTAGATTCTAAGACTCCCCTTCTGTAGTGATGATCTAGATTCTAAGACTCCCCTTCTGTAGTGATGATCTAGATTCTAAGACTCCTCTTCTGTAGTGATGATCTAGATTCTAAGACTCCCCTTCTGTATTGATGATCTAGATTCTAAGACTCCCCTTCTGTAGTGATGATCTAGATTCTAAGACTCCCCTTCTGTAGTGATGATCTAGATTCTAAGACTCCTCTTCTGTAGTGATGATCTAGATTCTAAGACTCCCCTTCTGTAGTGATGATCTAGATTCTAAGACTCCTCTTCTGTAGTGATGATCTAGATTCTAAGACTCCCCTTCTGTAGTGATGATCTAGATTCTAAGACTCCTCTTCTGTAGTGATGATCTAGATTCTAAGACTCCTCTTCTGTAGTGATGATCTAGATTCTAAGACTCCCCTTCTGTAGTGATGATCTAGATTCTAAGACTCCCCTTCTGTAGTGATGATCTAGATTCTAAGACTCCTCTTCTGTAGTGATGATCTAGATTCTAAGACTCCCCTTCTGTAGTGATGATCTAGATTCTAAGACTCCTCTTCTGTAGTGATGATCTAGATTCTAAGACTCCTCTTCTGTAGTGATGATCTAGATTCTAAGACTCCCCTTCTGTAGTGATGATCTAGATTCTAAGACTCCCCTTCTGTAGTGATGATCTAGATTCTAAGACTCCCCTTCTGTAGTGATGATCTAGATTCTAAGACTCCCCTTCTGTAGTGATGATCTAGATTCTAAGACTCCCCTTCTGTAGTGATGATCTAGATTCTAAGACTCCTCTTCTGTAGTGATGATCTAGATTCTAAGACTCCCCTTCTGTAGTGATGATCTAGATTCTAAGACTCCTCTTCTGTAGTGATGATCTAGATTCTAAGACTCCCCTTCTGTAGTGATGATCTAGATTCTAAGACTCCCCTTCTGTAGTGATGATCTAGATTCTAAGACTCCTCTTCTGTAGTGATGATCTAGATTCTAAGACTCCCCTTCTGTAGTGACGATCTAGATTCTAAGACTCCCCTTCTGTAGTGATGATCTAGATTCTAAGACTCCCCTTCTGTAGTGATGATCTAGATTCTAAGACTCCCCTTCTGTAGTGATGATCTAGATTCTAAGACTCCTCTTCTGTAGTGATGATCTAGATTCTAAGACTCCCCTTCTGTAGTGATGATCTAGATTCTAAGACTCCCCTTCTGTAGTGATGATCTAGATTCTAAGACTCCCCTTCTGTAGTGATGATCTAGATTCTAAGACTCCCCTTCTGTAGTGATGATCTAGATTCTAAGACTCCCCTTCTGTAGTGATGATCTAGATTCTAAGACTCCCCTTCTGTAGTGATGATCTAGATTCTAAGACTCCTCTTCTGTAGTGATGATCTAGATTCTAAGACTCCCCTTCTGTAGTGATGATCTAGATTCTAAGACTCCCCTTCTGTAGTGATGATCTAGATTCTAAGACTCCTCTTCTGTAGTGATGATCTAGATTCTAAGACTCCCCTTCTGTAGTGATGATCTCCCCTTCTGTAGTGTTGATCTAGATTCTAAGACTCCCCTTCTGTAGTGATGATCTAGATTCTAAGACTCCCCTTCTGTAGTGATGATCTAGATTCTAAGACTCCCCTTCTGTAGTGATGATCTAGATTCTAAGACTCCCCTTCTGTAGTGATGATCTAGATTCTAAGACTCCCCTTCTGTAGTGATGATCTAGATTCTAAGACTCCCCTTCTGTAGTGATGATCTAGATTCTAAGACTCCTCTTCTGTAGTGATGATCTAGATTCTAAGACTCCCCTTCTGTAGTGATGATCTAGAGTCTAAGACTCCCCTTCTGTAGTGATGATCTAGATTCTAAGACTCCCCTTCTGTAGTGATGATCTAGATTCTAAGACTCCCCTTCTGTAGTGATGATCTAGATTCTAAGACTCCCCTTCTGCAGTGATGATCTAGATTCTAAGACTCCCCTTCTGTAGTGATGATCTAGATTCTAAGACTCCTCTTCTGTAGTGATGATCTAGATTCTAAGACTCCCCTTCTGTAGTGATGATCTAGATTCTAAGACTCCCCTTCTGTAGTGATGATCTAGATTCTAAGACTCCCCTTCTGTAGTGATGATTTAGATTCTAAGACTCCCCTTCTGTAGTGATGATCTAGATTCTAAGACTCCCCTTCTGTAGTGATGATCTAGATTCTAAACCTCCTCTTCTGTAGTGATGATCTAGATTCTAAGACTCCCCTTCTGTAGTGATGATCTAGATTCTAAGACTCACCTTCTGTAGTGATGATCTAGATTCTAAGACTCCTCTTCTGTAGTGATGATCTAGATTCTAAGACTCCCCTTCTGTAGTTATGATCTAGATTCTAAACCTCCTCTTCTGTAGTGATGATCTAGATTCTAAGACTCCTCTTCAGTAGTGATGATCTAGATTCTAAGACTCCCCTTCTGTAGTGATGATCTAGATTCTAAGACTCCCCTTCTGTAGTGATGATCTAGATTCTAAGACTCCCCTTCTGTAGTGATGATCTAGATTCTAAGACTCCTCTTCTGTAGTGATGATCTAGATTCTAAGACTCCCCTTCTGTAGTGATGATCTAGATTCTAAGACTCCCCTTCTGTAGTGATGATCTAGATTCTAAGACTCCCCTTCTGTAGTGATGATCTAGATTCTAAGACTCCCCTTCTGTAGTGATGATCTAGATTCTAAGACTCCCCTTCTGTAGTGATGATCTAGATTCTAAGACTCCCCTTCTGTAGTGATGATCTAGATTCTAAGACTCCTCTTCTGTAGTGATGATCTAGATTCTAAGACTCCTCTTCTGTAGTGATGATCTAGATTCTAAGACTCCCCTTCTGT